>NW_009231951.1:68090-68631 GCF_000690835.1 Fulmarus glacialis
TCTATGGATGCCATGGAAATTTCAGACAGAGTAACTTGGTTTCTAATGCTTGCAGTTTAAGAATCTGTAAGACACCCATAATGCATGAGAGTTTGGGTCTTGTCAGGACACCTAAAATACGCCTGCTTGCACACACTACACACATTGCTGCTCCACCAGAAATCCACAGACTCCTTACTCTTCACCTCTTTATCCTTGTTATTTGAAGGAAAAAAAAAAGGGTCTAAGTAATTAGGAAGAGGGACTACAGCAAAGTTGCTTTCTTTCCAACTGCACAACTACTATCACCGAAAATCCCCCTGTAAGTTATCTTTTGCCTTAAATTCAGAGGAAGGGGGAGCAGCACTTCGTTCTGAACCCTGCCCGCTATCTCCGGAACAGCATTTCCTGACACCGCACGCCGCGGGCCTTGCTCCCAAGGCAGGGCTTTCCCGGCACCGGGGAGCAGGTCCTCTCCGCACACCACCTCCGCAGCCAGAAGTGCCCACCGGAGCGCTCCGCCACCGCGCCGCGGGACGGGGAAGGCGCCGCCGGGGGCTCC
>NW_009231952.1:0-44216 GCF_000690835.1 Fulmarus glacialis
CGCGCTGTGCGTCTCTGAGGTGACGGGCGCGGCTGCCCCTGCTGCAGCCTTCCCGCCGCCCGGAGCGGTGGGGTGGTCTTCTGCGGACTGGCCCTCGCCGCTGCGCGCCCGGAAAAGCGCGTACTCGAGGCGGTGAAGTGGTACCAGCGCTGCTGGGTTAATTGCTCCTTAAGCCGTCTTGCTTTAAACCGGCACGGCCTGGTTTCCAGAAAAATCAAAATTATTGATTCCTGGGGGTGTATGCCCCCTTTCGTGGTACCTGCTAAGAGTCTCCTCAACGGAATAAGTGGATGGTGTCTTCGGCAATAAATAAACTTCTGTCAGGTATGAAAGGTAAATAAGCTGGGGAAAAATAGAGGAAAACTTGTATAACTCTCTTCTCGTAGTCTATAATAGTATCTGCTGAATTTTTAGATTATATAATTATCTAGTAAGTGCCAAATTATACATTTCCAATAGCATATTTCATAAACGTGTGTGTAAGAGAAATTATGTTGAAAATCCCAGATTTGTAGAAAAGGGGTTTTGTTTTTCCTCCTCCTTGGCTTTAGATCAAACTAACGCTAGTTTCAGTAAATTTGTTTTTCAGTAGTTAGCATGTAATGCTAGGTACGTCAGTGAGTGTGTTTGGAGAAAATGCTTCTGAGCTTTCCTCTGTGTAATGCAAACATTACGCTGTATAAATGTGTGGAAGCTAATCATGGTCTAAGCTAATCATGGGTACACTTGGGAGGAAAAAAAGACTGAACACTGAATTGTTACATGTTGCCTATAAAGCCTCTGTTGAGCTTATGGATCTGGGCGAGTATGGCTTCAGTTACGCAGGTACAGTGCCAGCACCCTAAAGTAATGAAGTGTTATAAAAGGAGTTTCTTGGAGGTTAACAGGTCTGTGTTCACCACTTAATTTTTAGATTAAGGTGATGGACTACCTCTTAACTGAGCCTTGAAACAAAGATGCATCTTTGTACATCTGCACAAAGAACAGATTCCTGCCGCTGTATGGTCAGTTCAGTCTTCTCTTGGATGTGTAAACTAAGCTCTAATATGCTCATGTACCACCCTGACAAGGGTATGTGGGACAGAATTGCAGTGAGACGTACAACTCTTGGGCTTGAAAATGTTCTGCATGTATCATTGTTGCCACATCTTCAGACAGGCTCAGATCTCACTTAACCACCCAAACATCTCAAAAAAAAAAAAAAAAAAAAAAAAAAAATTCAGCATCTAGCAGCTCCAGCTGTGATATTTCTAGCAAACTCTTTTGATGATTAAATGAGAGATGGAGCTGTTTAAAAACTATTATTTGGCAGGAGTTACTGATTGTATGTAAGCCTTATGATCTGAATATTATGCAGGTTTTGTTCTGGATCAATAGGGGGAAAATATTATTTTTATATTTGCCTGTACAGCAGTTTCCAGTTGATTTTCTTCAGGGTAGTTGGGGATATGTTGACTTAGTCTTCAAGGATCCCTACTGCATATCAGTCTTGTTTTATAGAATAAATCTGATATACCTATCACTTGCTGATTTTAGTACCTGAAGTTAATCACCAAACATGCAATACATTAAATACTGTATTTCTTCACTCAAGAAATGTCATTAATTTTAAATTGCTTTTACATATCTGATACTCATTTACTTGTTGGAAGCCTTTGGAGACTTATGGGAGTGTTGAGTCTTGTTTATACTGATGAACTGTCTTGCTTCATTTTCTGTTTTGTATGTTGATTTGTTTGGTATGTGTGTCTCCTAGACTTCTGCTCTTTGTCATATGTAAGACCTTATACCCAGCTTTTGCCAGGCTTAGAGATGTGTCAAGTATTTTGAAAAGAAGTAGCTTAGTGAAAGTAAATCCAGCAACCTGTTGTCCTATAAACAGCCAGAATTAATTAATCGTGGAAATATCCCGTCATCCTGGTCATATTAAATCCTTATTGTGAAAGATTTCAAATAGCAAAGAATAGTTGCATCAGAATTTGGAAATGTTTTTGGAATTAAATTGAAAACTGTTTTGGTTTTTTTTCCTTCATCTGTAGGATTTTTTCTTTTTTTTTCCTCTCCTGCTCTGTGTTTTTTTTCCCCCCTTTGGTTACTGCTTGAAATCAACAGTAGAGGTGTTTGTCAGCCTGTATACATTGTCAAGCGTTTCAAGTATGCTATGCATCTGTGGACTACCACATTAACACTTTCTAAAGCTCTCTTCTTGGTATAATGGAATTTTGGCTATGTGAGTCTCCAGTTACTCATTTGCTTCCGCCATATACAAACCTGTCACTTTGCAAATGATCTTGGATGCTTCCTTGTTCTTTTTCAGAGAAGAGAACCTCTCAAGAGAAAGAATGAAAAGAGCTCAAATTACTTAGCTAAGTAAAGTGAAGATTCCGAGCGAGATGGTATGATTGCTGTCTGTAAATGCATGAAGGATTTAAACATCCAGAAGGAAGGAAGTTATTTAGGCCCAAAGGCAACGTTGGCACAAAATCAAACGGATATGGATTGGCCATCAGCAGTCATACGTTGGAATTCGGATACTTTCCAGCTGTCAGAGGTGGAAGGTTCTGTAACATGTTCTGATGGGTATTTGACCCCCAGAATCTCTGGCTAGTTCTAAAATACTGAAGCTTAATACTTCTAGGAATGAGTACATACGATACTTTGACTTCCTGGCAGAAAGGAAGGGGAAAAGGAGGAAATGAAAGACGGAGAAGGGACTGGATGGTTCAGGAATGCTTTCCATTCCTGTCTTGTCCTCTGTCTTCATCCTTGTTTGGTGATGGGAACTCATTGACTGGAGTAAGAAAAGGCTTATAGCATGAGGTTGTAAGAAGTATACGTATGAGGCCTGATTCTCACTTGTGTGACTTTTTTTTTTTGTACCCTGGCAAGGTACCGTAAAGGAGAATTAGGGTACTTGCAATTTAAATATATGTATACTGAATATTTTAATGAAAATTTCACAATGTTTTTCCCTGACAGCAGTTTTTTGTTATTTGTAGCGATTACTTTAATTATTTGTACAGGATGTTGTGGTTCTCTCTGGGGACTTTCAAATCCCTAGCTACCCTGCTGGACAATAGAGACAACTTAATAAAGATTTTCCTATGCTGTGAGCTTCACTTCTGTTTTTGACACTTCCTGCTGAGAGAGTTGAACTTGTGCTGCTGTTCTTGAGTGCCGTGTTGCTTCAGATCATCAGAATGAAACCAAGATGACGTTGGTCAGCTGCAGGTTTAATTTCATTCTGGTACTTTTGGAGCTGCACAGTTACAACTGTGCAGAGATTTTGCAGAGGAAACGGGAAAAAACCAAACCAACAAACCTGAAAGAAAATTAATAAAAGGAATACTTCTCTTTTGACTGAATATGCTGGGATAGTTTACAGTCTTAATAGCCAAAAGAAACAAGAACAGAGTCTCTGCTTTCTTTTCCTTTCAAACTTATGACTCCTTGTCCCTTTGAATATCTGACAGTTGTTACTCAATATCTAGGTTTCTCTAAATCCAAGCTAGACCCAGAACATGAAGTAGAAGCTCTGCAAAGCAGCAGGAGGGTAGGTTTCAAGATAATGCCACTTTCTGTATTACAGTAAGTTTTTTTGTTCACATGAAAAGAAAGTTACTTCGTGTCATTCTTTAATTGCATCTTTACAAAAAAGGTAAGCGGAGGGAAGGGTCATATTTATAATGAGAAAGTTAACTTGATATAAAATGCCAGTGAAGACAAGGTACATCTAGTTTTTAGCTTGCTGTAGGTAGTCCACTAAATGCCAGGTAAGGCATGTATGGTGGTATGTATGGACCATGCTGAAACAGAAGTTCCACTGTCTTGTCTCAAATAGGATTTTATATTGAGGTACATATCTGTAGGTGTTTGGGGTTTTGTTTGTTTGTTTTTCCCTGGGTGAAAACATAACATTAAACATCCGCCTAACTGTTCTCTCACATGGCAGAACAGAATAGGAGCGCCTTATTGTTCCTCAACTTTGGTTTCTGCTAATTTCTTTGAAATGTTAAGTCTTACAATGGCTCATCACTGAATACCTGAACAGCTGATGCTATTAATACATTATGGGCATGTCACACTTTTACTGATTTTTAACTGCTTTGGCTTCTTAAAATTGATATTTAATGAGATCCAAATAGATACTTGATCATTTTTTAAAATTCAAAACAAATATCTAAACATGATTAAGTTACTTAAAGTGCTTTTGGCTGAGATGGCGCAAAATGCAGAGTTCTATAGTTACAACCTTGTAACATAAACTTTTAAAAAAATCAGTAGTTTTTTTTGTATTCATCAAAATGTATTGTCTGTAAGTTAGACCGCATAATGAGTTTCGAAGTGTTCCACTGATCTCAGGAAAGTGCATTAAAATTTATTAGCTAAAATGCCCATGTCCAGAAGTATACATAGAGAAAAAAATTTGTTAAACCTGTACCTTGAGATCCTCCTTGAGATCCTAGATTATGTTTAATGAGATAGAATGTCTTGGCATATAATGTAGACTATATTCAGAGCCTATTTTAAGAGTGCTTGAAAAAGTGAAGTAAATAGTCAATACAACATATTTTGTCATAGAGCACAACAATCCAATGAGCCACCAAATGAGCATTATAGTTATTTTTTTAGTTCATTTGTCTGTCGTGGAGGAGATTACTGCTGCAGTTAAGAACGTGTATTAATGTTTGTCACTGCTTAAAACTTTTAATTACAAAAGAGACGCTTTCTGATTGCTTTTCCTGTACATCAGTTACATTTGGATATGTCTACTAACTGCTCTAAAGCCTTACTTTTTACCTTGGCTGAGTAAATAAAGACAACTTCCCTGTCTCTGGTATTCTAACTGGAGCCTTCCAGAAGCACCTGGGACTTCGGTTAAATATAAAAATGAAAACAAATTTTTTTTAATTGAGTGCTGCTGACTTTTTTGTGTTGTATAAGCGTTCACATTGAAAAGGTGGTTGGGATTGAAATGTCTCTTTTTTTTTTTTTCCCCCCATCTGTTTGAAGAATTCAAATATATACAAACTGCGTATGTGTTTTGGCAACAGCTGGTATCTCCCAAATCAAGCCTAAGCTGTGATCTCTGCTCTGGGAAGACAAGGGCTGAGGAAATCTCAGATGTGACATAGTGAGGTGTAATATGAGGTAGAATGAGCAGAGTAAGATTATATTCTTGGCGAGGAGGACTGAGGACAGTCTGAAAGAACACTTCTGTTTTGTGTTTAATTAGATAAAAATGTAAACAAAAAAGTAGAACATGGAATTTGCATCTTCCTTTAATGTGCTGTAAAGTAGGTCCTTGAAAGGCCTTTAAGAAGAAACTGTTTATAGGTCTTTACCATTTCTTTAAAGGACATAGCCTGAAAGAAAGTCCAAAGACAACTGTGAGTGAAACCAGGTCATCAGGCATGGTGCTGCTGTTATTGGTGGTGCTTATGCCTGTGATGAACAGGTTTGGGTTTTCTCTTTTTTTAAGTCTTAACTATGTAGTATATACATGCCTTAGAACCGTTCAAACCAAAGAGTAATTTTGTAGGAATAGATGGCTGGCAAATTCCAGTCATAGGCTAAGAATTGCCATATTAATTTGTCAGCTTTTTCGTATTGCTTCTTGCTGTTTATTCGGTTAAAATTGCATTAAGGAAGCCCCTGAATAGCTGGCATGACCTCCAAGTACAACTGCCTGTATTTGATAGTCAAAGAAGAATTTGAGAATTATGCAAAACTGATTTGAGCTTCAATTTGTATTGCAATTTGCAAAATAAATAGTTGCTTACTTACCAAGCATTTTGGAATTTTTATGTCTTTCAATATCTTTCTCAAGGGAACTTCACTTTGGGCTCTGTAGGAGTAGAAAGGCAGATTGTCTCCCATCATCTGTAATGTGTTTTTTTTTGTTTTGTTTTATTTTGAGTTTTTTGGTCTTTAAGTTTGCATTGTAAAGTGGAGTGGCATGAGCGGAGCAGCAGAACCAGTGGGCTGTTTCCCAGTAGACCTTGTTCCAAGAGGATTTGTTCTCCATGGAGTAATTTTTTTGTCAGTTTTCTTGGATGTGAGTTTAGATGAAATGGAAGGAAGATTTTCAGAGTTGTTAATGCTTTAATGCTTGCAGGGTCACTTCTGTCTTTGTGTTGGGGCGATTTTTTTCTCTGTTTCTAAAACCAAAAAGTCTCTGAGGAGGGGCAGCCCCTCTGTGGAATTCCTTTGATTTCACAGGAGCTTCACGTATGTGTAGCGTTCTGGAAGATTGGGTCCTGGAATTTTATGACTGACCTGGCTGGATTGCAGTTGCGTTGAGTGAGTATGTGGAATTACTGCAAACTTGTAAATGTTAAAAAAAAAAAAAAAAAAAAAAATTCAGCAACTTTTTTTTTTATCTCCTACTGATGAAGGATTAATCAAGCTTACAAATACATGTGGTATGAGAGAATGCATTTTAGGCAGGCAATAATAAATGCTAGATAATTCCAAGAAAACTGTGAGCCTTTTGTTATTCACAAACTCTTCCAAGTTTAGATTCAAACATACTCACTCAGAGCATTCTCTTTAAATGTGCATGAGCCTGTGCATAGTCCTTCATTGAATTAGAAATAGCATTTTAGTAATACTTAAGAAGCTAATAGAAAACATGATCTGTTATAATAAAATAGTGGAAAGTAAGAGCCTGCATCACCTTATTAACTTTTTATATTATTTCTGGATGTGTGTGCTGAAAAAATTTACAGCTAAGTAAGTGTACACAACTAGTACAGAAATTAATACAAGTGGCGAATTGACCTGTGCTGTTCTTGATAGGCAGCTTTTAGTTTACAACGATGGACTTAGGAAAGATTTTAAGATGCTTAATACTGAGGTAGCAGTAAATACCATGTCTTATTATGTACTTACACTTATATTTAAGTGTAATGACAGTAATGGAGTCATCCTTTAGTTATTATGATGTTGTCTTTGTTCAAAAAGCATACATCAGTTTAGGAGAGTTAAATAAAAACTGGGTGTAAAAATAAATGTTGTTGCATTCCAATGAGATGAAAGGAAGGAAAGTGCAGGCTGTAAATATGGATCCAGCCACTTTTCCTTTTCTGTCCCTTACAGCACTAAATCTGTAGATAGTTACAAAGGTGTAATTTCACAATTAAGCATGTGCAAGATCCTGCTCCTTCTGAAGAAGTCCGCTCCTCTCCTTGCTGTGCCTGTGTCTTCCTGATGCTTCTTTTCTTGTATCAACTCTTACAGTGAGTCAGTGCATGCTGATCTGACAGAGAACTGACCCACCAAAGAAGCCCAGATTAGTTTTTGGAAGGCTGTCCTCTTGTACTTGCAGCAGCATTGATGTAGCCACATGGTGAACTTAATCAGGAAATAATCCGGCTGAAAATTTGCAGTATTTTTTAGTTAATTTTTAAATGGATCTGTTACCTGAATTAGTTACATAGGAATGAATGGCTAGGGGCAGAATGAGGCAGAGCCACCTCCTTTGGCAGGAGCCCAGGCTTTTGCAGGATTAAGTGACAGTATACTCAGAGCCTGAGAGATGCTATTGAGATATGCTGAAATTCAGTAATTACAACAATTTCTGAGTAGCACATCTTTTAATTGAATAGTCTCAGGTCTCTGTCTTAAGAGCAACAACAGATTACCTCTGAGACCTTCCAGTGTTATCTAGTAGCTGAAGAAGGCTTAAAAACAAAAAAAGGATTGAAAGGGACTAGGTAAACCCAATATGTAGTTGAATTATTTATTTGGCATAACAACGGTGCTACTGTTGTTAATCTGGGCAAAGGGTCTTTGCTTTAGCACTGGCTTAAAAAAAAAATACCTGACATGAAAATTGTGGGGAATTTACATGAGACAGGAAATACATCAGCCAGTTATTTGAGTGGATATTGACTAAATATTTCAATGTATACAGGAGAAACATTCTGAAATTAACTGGGGAAGGGATTTTCTTTTATGTATGGTAAACCTAGATGTTCCCTTTAAATTATTAAGTTTGAAATTTTCCAGTAAAGAAGCTAACTCCGCCCCCCCCACCTTGTTGCCTGTGTTACCCTTTTTACAGCTGCATTTGTTCTCCCATCATTGCTCTGGGGATTAACTGGACTTTATAAAGTGTACGGATTCCACTGCCAAAACACAAAAATGTCTCTTTGAGGAAGCAATGTTAGTTGGCAACATCAGTTTCTAGCTTGCTGAATTTTTGGGGAGCAGGTTCTTTCTTCCAAAGATGTTTTTTAAATTTTTTTTTTAAAGGAAGCAATGGAGTTTTTTTTTCCCTGAAGACTTACTAATGTGTTGCTAGAATTTAGCGATCAGATGATTTCTGTTTATATATTCAGTATTACTTAGACAAAATCTTGATGATACTTTGGAACGAATGTGCAAGGCTTTCTGCCAGTTAGTGCCCACAGGAATTGAGCAACTGGGAAAGACTTAATTCACTGCTCAGTATCTCTTTGCAAACATCTGTTGAGAAGCCGTTGTCGTCTTGAATCTTGTCTGAACAACAGGAGAGTGAATTCCAGCAGAACTTCTACCTACTGGCAGCTGAGGACGAGGTCCTTCACCTGGATTCAGTTATCTCACAGGCGTCCAGCAGAAGTAGTATATGGTGGTGTCTGTGACTGGGTGACACATGCAAAAGGAATAAGAATGGAAGCAGATTATTTTACTTTACAGTCTGAGAACTAGGACAGAGATATTCCAGCAATGTGCGATTCTTTGGATGAACAAGTATCTTCTTAAAAATCTACTTACGAGTTTTTAAAACAAACTTGTTGAAACTTCCTGGCAACTCTTCTTTCTTTCAGTGTTTTTTACAACTCAGCATTGTTCTGTGCTTTTCTAGAACTTTTTTCAATGTAGTGGGAAGATGAGTCAGCAGACTTAATGTAGCAAATAGAACAATCGCAGAATGCATTTTTTGGGGAAAAATATTCTGTCTGGATGTAGAAGTGTGTGTGTATTTATATGTGAATATTTCTATATGTATTGGTACAGTCTATGCATCTACTAAGTAAAAATTGCTGATTTCCTCCACTAAATGGCTGTAGTGGCAAATATTCTGTGTTATGCAATCCATCCATTTCAAATATAGGCGAAGATCAAAACCTTCCACCCCTGGCTTTCTCTGAATCCAGTTATGGTGGGTTTTTTGTTTTCATCTGCACATTCTTGCAATTTTCTTTCCCAGTCCCTGATGTATTAACTGCAGCATTTGATGAAGTTTGTGCTGCTGTGCTCCTTGCTCAGCTCTTGCACAGAAGGTGTCTCAATTCTAATCCTGGCTTTTTCATGGGCCTTGTAAACAGATACTGTAACTTCATCATTTCTTTATTATTGTAGTGTCTCTCAAAGGCTGTGTGTCTACCACATAAGGGAATTGTGAAGATACTGTTACCATTACTATTGCACATATTTATCCCTTGTTCTTATTATTAAATTTAACTCGGAGTTCAGAGAAATAAAACAATGGAAAAGGAGGACTTGTGTAAATACATGTGTCAGCTGATGATTAGAATTTTGTAACTTCTATTTATCCTCTGTGTTGTGTTTTAAATACCTGATAAATAAGTTCATTTTTCTGTCCATAAGGCAGTGTTAATTGCCCTGTTCTGGTTGTGTGTAGTGCTGGTTAGGAAAAATCAGTGGTAGGTACACAGATATTTATGAAAGGGAGGTCGAGAACTTGTATTTTTGGTTCTGGAGATTTGTCTCTTTAATTTCTTAATTTGAGATGGCAAAGTTTATTTGTGGCAAACTTTGAATTCAATGCTACAGTAAGTCCTGGGGAAGCCTTTTAACTGAGCGCAAAAACCCCACCAGTTGCATTGTTTAGCCACAGAGCTAAATATGCGAAAGAGACGCATGAGTCTTGCTGGCAGCTGCTGCTGCCACCCAGGATAAAGGGCTGTAACTCCAAGTGGTGGCTGGGAACAGCTGTAGAAAAATCTGGTAGGAAGAAGAACCCAGGGCATGAATCTGGTATCTGTCCCTTTGTGCCACTGCTCACATCTGTGGCTTTACTCTCTTTGGTGAACTCTGTATTCAATTCAAACATGTTATTTGGCATGCTTCGGCTTATTTAGGAAAAAATAGTCTGAAATGTTTAATGGGGTAGTGGTTAGGCTAAAGCAAAAGAGGGAGGAAGCTTAAAGCAAAGATCCTACCCAACAGCTCAGCCTATAAGGAGTTTTTGAAGTCAAGTTGTCCCATTGGTTGGAGACTCAACAGGAGACTTGAAGTTGTGTTGCATATTTTCTTCTTTAAAATACATACCTTTCAGCTTTAGAAAAATGAGAGTTGAATTAGTCTAGCGGGATACTTTTTTGGACAGAACAATACTTTTCTGATAGTTTTGTTTTACGTACCTTTTACTAAGAAATCAATTTTAATCAAATTGTCTGCCTCTCATTCTTAGTGGGTAGTTTTTTTCTGGCAGTATTAAACCTCAGAATATGCCCTGCTGTGTCTTTCGCATTGTGAAAGTGGAACGGTATTTTCAGATGTTAAAATTCATGCTAGAAATGAGCAGGTGTATTGGGCAATCATATATGCCCTCTAAAGGTAAGGGTAATTTATGAAGGACCACTAACATGTTGCAAGAGTTGAAAATAAGAAGGAATTGAAAAATTCCCAAAACAGGACTGCTTTGCACTTAGTGAGTTTGGATCTTTTTGAGTTGTTGTTTTAACTGCAAGTTTTATGAGACTGCACTGGAGTTAGCCCAGACATAGAGACACCTGTGCAGTAAGCTATGAGTCTACTGTAATTACTTTTATCTTCCATGTTATTCTGTGAACTGTTCTTTGTTAAATGAAAAGTTAAATAAAAATTTGTCTTATTGCCGGGTTTGGCACAGTCATGCAAAATAGTAGTCTGTCTTTTCAAAACTGCAGAATGTCTTCATGTTCCTAATGCTTTATTTCAGCTCCCTGATTGAGGTTGTTCATGGAAATTATGTAGTGAACTGCCTACTTTCTTCTCTAAATTGACAGCTGTGTAGGCTTGGGGAAAGCATTACTGTCACTGTTCTGGAAAACAACCCCCAAGCCTGTATCCTCATGTGACAGGAGATCTGAAAGTGAATGTACTTCTTTATGCTTTCACTCATACTAATTGTTCAGCTTGCAAAACTGATAGTAATAACTTTGAACAACTATTTGATAAATTACTGTTAAAGACTGTGTCGGACTTTTTTTTCCCTCTACGATATTTTTTTTTTCTTCTCTCTCTAAAGTAGACTTCTCTAAAGTAGACTTCAGGGTTCAGTACAGCTTTAATGTAGCCTTTAGGGTTGAGTATATGATTAACTTATCACTAATGTGAATTAAAAAAAAAATTCTCAAGGATTTGGAGTATTACTAGTATGAATTAAGAATTTCTGGTTTTGTTGTGACATTACGTACTAGCAGACTGAAGGCAGCATTTTTCTTCTCGTTACTCGTTCAAAGAGAGCAAGTATGCTCTAAAATGTTAATGCATCTTCTCCAGGAGTGCTTTCTTCAGTGCTGGGGTGGCTGCCCCCAAAAGCATTAACTGAGAAGTCTCTTCTTGCCTTTTGCCCGTCTTTGTGTATAGGGCGAGAGCACTCTGCAGAATCTGTTATTCCTCCCTGCCCAACCCGTGTGTAGGAAACACAGGTTTGCTCAGTATCCCCTAAATCACTAATAGGCACCTACAGTGTCCACCTGTGCGTGATATGCATGTTTACAGTGGTTATAAATCATGGGGGGTTTGATGTTTAAAAAGAAAGTTAGTCTGAAAAAACCTACAACCAAACCTTAAGGGAACAGTATGATAGGCTCAAAAAGCGACCTGGTAACCTGGTGAAATGATGGTATTTGTGACATATCTTGTCCATTCAGGAGTTTGTGGATAAGACCATGTGCATCTCTGGGAAGCAGAGAACAGAACATTTAGTCCAGCAGTAACTAGAGGGGTTGCTCTGCACTTACTTTCTTTTGTTGTTGCCACCCAGTATTCTTTGTCAGAAGGTGAGATACTGGGATAGGTGAGACAATTCTGAACGTCTTAGATGAGCTTCCATACAGGTGAGGTGGCATTGAGTCTGAAAAGCTCCCAGTATCCCATGCTGCGATTCTCCTTAGAAAACCTTTCTCTCCTCTGTGATATTCCACAAACTCTCTGTAGAAGGGGTGGATGTGGGTTCCCCCAGGATATCGGATTGCTGTTGTCTTCTGGCCTCTGAAATGGTGATTTTGCAAAGTGTAAATTGACAGTAATAGAGGTGAAGTTTCTCCACACATATCAGAGGGTCATTGTTTTGTGGGGAGGTACGGTGTGGTGGGAAGTATTTGGTAGGAGGCGGCACTGTGATTAAGTTCTGTTCTGCATTCTTTTTAAACTTTTGAGGTTACAGAAGTGCCGCGTGACTAGAAGGAGGACACTGCGCTGTCAGCATACTTCCTTGAGTACAAAAAGGAAGAAGTAAGACTTAATAGGAAGGATCTGACCTGATCGAGTGTGGGTGGAGATAATTCCCCTTCTAGAGCACCTGGTACCTGGTGCTGCACTTTGAGGGGGGGAAACAAACAAACAACTCCCCCAAAAATTTGCCCTGAGTGCATTTTTTTTTAAGCTTTCCGTTTAGTCTGGAAGAGAGACATCTTGTAATAATTGTATCTGAAGTCCAGTGGTTAAGACACTACACTTTCCACAGTGGTATTGTCTGCTAGCTATACAGCATATTTATCCATTTCGGCTAGCTGAGTAAGAATATATTTATTGATAGTGTTCTGTGAAATTACACTGTTTCTTTAACGAATGGAGAAAACAGGACTGATCCCCCTGTGGCTTCATTCATATGATCACATTACGAAAGTTGGATTATATTATGTGCTTGGCTTTAAAACTGATAGCAATAAATTAAATGATAACCTATTGCTTTAGAGTAGTGCTTGGAACAGTGAAGCACTGAGGTGATTTGATGATTTCCTGCTTTGATGGAACTCTGGCAAAGGCGTAGCACTTTGACAGTGAAAAAACAACTCCAAGACTGCAGCAGGTAATGGTGATGAATTTTAATAGGAATCTTTGTCTCTGAATAAAAGTTTTATATAAGATTAAGTAACTACTAGTGCTCCTTCTGGAGGTAGACATTAGCACATTAGCATGCTGCTACTTTTAGCTACCAAAGCTTCCTTAACATTTTCATGGTGTCCTAGTGATGAACTGACTTAAGTATTCCCTCTTCTGTATTTTGTATGTGTTGGTTTAGTTTCATTTGTAAAACTTCCCATGCAATGATTTACTTATTCACCTGTTTCTGTATGTGCTTTGTGCTGCAACTTGGCTGTGATGCTTTTATATGGTGAGGGTCCAGGTAACAGTAATAGTTACCGGTTAGGGGATAGTATTCTTACAGTAGTTTGAGTTCAAAACTGAAACTACCTAAGTCCTGCCTCCTAGAAATACTGAGAGTCAATTACCACCACCAATTTTGATGACACAAATACTTTTTTTTTTAATATTTATCTGTTTACATTTGAAATTGATTAATATTTAGTGCTTCAAGCAAAGGACCAGAATGAAAAAAATCAATTCTGTCCTGATGTCTGTCATTCAATTATCATAAAACTAACTGGAGATGTTACTGATAGTTACATTCTGAATAGTAATTCTGACAATGCATTTATTGGGTTAATACCTTTCACAAAAAGTCTTTAGATTAGTTTAGAGAATTGGTCCTGAAAAATTCAAGTGAGGTCTGAGAACACCATTGCTGTTATTGTCTTGCACGTCACTGGAAGTAATGGAGGTTTTACCATTAGAGCTTAGAACATTCTGGTGATTTTGCTGGTGGCCACATTCTAGATGGAGAAACCTGATGTGCAGAGATTCATGGGACCAATACTTTTCCATGAGAGCCTTTGGAATCTTCTAACTAGTGTTTGAGCAAGGACCCCAGCAATAATTTATGCTTTCAAGCAACGAAATGCCTGTACTTTAGGTGAATGCCAAGTTTATTGAGATTGAAAAGAGCTATGTAAAAACAACAAAAAAAAGCTTTATACAGATGTATGTTAGACTAACGTAAATGTGATAAATCCTATCTTAGCAAATCTTTTTGTTACTAAAGCATCAGCATCACCGAGTGTTTTGTTTCATCACACTAGCATTTTGTCTGCTCCAAGTCATGTGCTCAAGCACCAATGTGTTGTCTCCAAACCCAGAAAACCAATTCTGCTTGAGAGGAAAAACTGAATAGCTGTTTTCTTCAAAACAGAGTAAGAAAAGCCTTGTGGCGTCCTGTTTCTGTGTTTCTAGTTTCTTTATTTTGCCAAATGAGCAGCCCTACCTGCTTCAGTAATCCCTAAAATGATAGCAAGTTCCTTCTCAAAACTTGTAAATAAAGATAAAGATCACTTGTTGCTGTGGCTTACTGGACCAGATTTTTCAAAGGAAACTGAAACTTCCTGTTAAGGTCAGATTTTTTGGGGGCACTTTTGGCACTAAGTCCATATGCAGACTTCAGAGAGAGCTAAAGGTGTTGCTTGCTGAGCTCCTCTGAAAATCTGGCCCTATATATCAAAAGGGCTTTTAATATTGAAATACTATGTTTAGGAGCTTGATGTGTTTGTATTTAAGAGATGTTTAACTTAACTCAACAAAACTGTAAGTTATTTGGATGTTCCTTTGAATTCTGTTGTATACTCTAAATTGTCTTGGCTTCTTTTGAAAGAAAGATCCAGGTAGTGGATGCTGAGCTGTCTATGTGGTCCTGACTTCTTTAAAGCAGTGATACAGAATAATAGGTCTCTCTCTGCAAAAGTTGCATCCAACAAAACTGCCTCATTAATTTAATATGTTTAGTAGGCCATAATTTCTGGGCAGTCATGATTTTGGTATAAGCACAGGGTAAAAGCAGGTAAAAGGCACTATGAAAAAGTTTATTTTTAATGACTGAATTAAAGTTGCTCTGCTTCTAATACACAGAAATATTTGAAGGATACTATCTTGGTATGTGGCCCCAAAAATACCAGGGATTTCTGTTCTCCATTTCTACTAGTTGTTTAGGGTTTTATAGAATAAAAAATATTCTGTTCTTCCTAAAAATCCCAATGCTTAACATATTGCTTAATAAAAAAATACTGATTTTATGTGTCTGTCAAGTGTGTGTAGAAAGTTTGCTGTTGTTCAAGCCTGCTACAAGAGCAAACCACCCGAGCAAGCAACGTGTTCTCTGCCTCGCAAGTCGCGGACCAGAGCACTTCACCTCCTCGCTGACCGCAGGCGGTCTGACATGGGGAGTGTATCAGCGTGCTGTACTGGCAGGGTTTGTCAGTATTTCTTCTTTGAAAACGTGAGTTACGTCTTCTCACAACAGTAACTTCTAGGGTAAAATACAGAGTTTGCATCCAGCATTCATTGTTCCGGAGCTTATTGTAGGAAAGTAAGGGGTGCTTAATTTTGCTCCAATTTTTATCTTGCGTTCATAGTGTGAGAAGAGCTAGTTCAGCTGTGTTCTAGAAGAGACACACATTACTTTGACTTGAGGTTGGGATTTGTTTGCTTTACTGGGCACACTTGAGGGGAAAAAAATAATCCAGTGATTAATTTGCTTTCTGATTTGCATTTTAGAAAGATTTCAAAAATGTATCTCTTAATGGTTCATCTTTAAAACAGAGTCTGTAAGTCAGATTAACTTGAACGTTCCTATAAGCCATGCTTATCTACACAGGGAAATTTCTCATCAGGGATGCTCTAGGATATTTGTTGTATGATTATATTCCAGTATGATTATACTGCTATGAAGCACGGTATGAGGACAGAAAGAAGAGTGTGTTTCTCTTTGTAGGATATCCTGAAAATGAAGTATCTGCACCAAAATGAAGTTATTTTTATACTAAGGTAGAGACACTTTTGGTATTATAACTACAGTAGAATAAATACATCGAAATTTGCTATGTAAGACTGTTCTGGTTTTGAGCAGCATTGCCAAATTACATTTGCTCAGGGTGAGTGTTTTGTGGAACTTGCTCACAAGTGTTGAGTGGTAATTTTATGCTTGAACTGTTAAAATGTCAAAATAACAGACTGAACAGAACTCACCTTTCCATGAAAGATCTCATTCTATTTCCTCAGTTTAGCTCTTCTAAGCATTATCACTTCCTAGGTTAGCTTAGCAATTGCATCCTGTCTAACATATTTAAACTGATAAATGAAGTAGGAGTGCGTCATTGCTTAAACTTTCAGAGTGATTGTTTAGTAAGGAAGAGCTGTAAATATTTGTATTATTTTTATTTGCCTCGATTAAACCTTAGATACAGTCAAACCAAGATTGTTATCCTGCCTGAAAATGCAGGCTCTCTAATGAATGAGTTCAGGGTTTCATCCTATTATTCTGCCTTTCTGTTGAGTCTGGGGCTTATTTGTTGTTGCTTCTACAGAGAATCAACCTTGTATCTTCTCAACTGAGCAGCCCCTTACTGGGCATTCAGAGAATGTCTTTGTACAGCATGTTTTGAAAGTGGACATTTTATGAAGTGATGAATAGAAATAGTTTTCTTGATTATTGGTGAAATTTATATTTTTTTAATGGGAAGTGGTTTAGACTCTGAAGTAGACTCTGTTCCTCAAGTTTTTCGTCCTAGCAACACTGTATTCCCTGGGAACATTGCATTAAATTTGGCTAAGGAAAACATATATTTGCTGTTAAATATTTACTCTTGCAGCAACTTACTGTTGCAGTTGGAAGCGGGAAATTTTAAATGAGCTTTTAAGTTGCCATGTTATTGGAATGAAGCATTTTCATAGGATCTGAAGATAATTTATTAAAAAAAGAATCTTCCTGGGAAACTGAACTTCTGCCTGTAGTTCCAAATTTAACTACTGTTTAAAGTTTTGTATTTCTATTTTGTATTGCTTAATGATGTTAAAACTAGGTTTTTAGTAGATGTGCCCTTAAATAAAAGAAAAAGTAAGCTTAAAGCCTTGGGCTGTTTCTTTTCTCCAATTAAACTCAAAAAAAAAAAAAAAAGACTTCTGTGTTTCCAGTGGACGTGTTTTTAATGCATGTTTGTTCGGCCGTGCTTGATAACTCTTTACTGGTATCTAAATAGGCAGCTTCTGAATGGATTATTAGTTATATAGTTATGTGAAAATCCGTAGATAAAATATTTAGACAAACTCTGTAGGAGATTACAACACAATCCTTGAAAACGCGAAACTAAAAATAGCGTGATGTGCTGTGATTCATGAGATAGCTGATCGTAACTGCTGAGTCATTAAGCCACTCCTGTAGGTAGTGAAACTTAACATGCATGAATTTGGACAGAACCTCAAAGATGGGGGAAACTGGGTATCATCTGTCTGTGTTTATGTCATTATTTTATCTGGAATAAAATACTATTTACTTAAATCAGAGTTCCAATAATATATGTGTCTCATGGGGATGACTGTACAAAGTCAGGTCCTTCTAGATAATGTATATAGGTGCAAAAATGTGGTGGATTTAATCTCTGACCTCAATGCTCTATTGCTCTTCCTCTTGCAACACTGCTGGGTAAGCTCAGACAGCTTAATAATCGAGCTGTTCTTTCTCTGCTGTACAGGACAAATTTGGAAGCACTTCAGAAGAAGCTGGAAGAACTAGAGTTGGATGAACAGCAGCGAAAGCGCCTTGAAGCTTTCCTTACCCAGAAACAAAAAGTTGGAGAGCTGAAGGATGACGACTTTGAGAAGATCAGTGAGCTGGGAGCAGGAAATGGTGGTGTGGTCTTTAAAGTATCTCATAAGCCTTCTGGTCTCATAATGGCAAGAAAGGTGAGTGCCTCAAAATCAGGAACTTAGGGATGATTTTTATTAAGGAGGTTGTCTCTGATGAAATACAGTGACTTTATTTAGAGAAACAAGTGGTGTTGACACACAAAAAAAGAGACTATTTAATGCCAACTTTCAGAGAAGTTGATGTGTTTCAAAAAGTAGGAAAGGTTGCACTTGCTTCTCCTAAACTTCCCAGTTTTTCAGAAAGTGTCCCATGTGTTAGCAATGAAAGGATAGGCATTCATTCCCCCTTTTTTCAATTCCCCCCCACTCCCTCTTTTGACAAATACGATCTTTTCAGCTGGGTATATGTCTTTCAAAGAATATGTGGTAGACTCACTAATGAGTAGAAGGCCTAAAAGAAGTTACTGAAAGGTATAAATTACGGAGAAGTGACAATATTCTGGGACATAGGTTTAGAGGAATGGAAAAGATATCACCTGTCCTAAGATCTTCCTTCCCCAGAAAAGGGCCTCTGGTACTGGAAAAAATGAGAACTCAAAAAAACTGAGAATGAGGGAATGCATTAGAGTACAGTGACATCTCCTGTTTTATAGTTTCATCATGGGGTGCAGGTGGCTTCTGTGCAAAAAGGTACTTGTCCTTCTGGCAAGAGTATTTTTCAATGATTCAGCTTTATGCTTTACAACCAATAGCAGTTGTGACCTAGTTTGTAAGAGAACTGAGATTTTTTTTCTTTTTAACTGAAATAGCTTGATATTTTAATTCTCATTTTGTTTGTGTGAGGAGCTTTCACTTCCCTTGAATATCTCTGGGAACCAAATACAGTAAGGGAAATACATCTCTGATACTGCCTGATTATTTCTGTTTGGGTACCTCATGCCTCTTCCTTCCAGGAGTGAAGCTCTTTGCACAGGTGGCACTTTTACGAGGCAGTGTGTCAGGACTGCCATTGTACTGCAGTGGGTGAGATGGCAGGCAGGCTACTGTGGTTCATGGGAAACATAACCTAACCTTTGAGAAGGATAAAACACAGGTTACGCTCAAATCCCAGATCCCATTGTTATACTGCTGAGAACCTCAATTTTTTAAATTGAGAAGTTGAAAGACTTCAGTGGGTTTTTTTTGTTTTTTTTTTTTTTTTGAGAAGAGTACACTGTCATCTTTAGCAAACTAAAGGAAAATGTGCATGTACTGACTTTAGGAATAAACCATGCTAAGTACACTGACAGTTTGGAGAGAAACAAAGAAAAATGCCCACTTCTGAGGTGTGAGAATTACGAAATACACAAATCACTGATGTTTTCTTGAACTAAATCAATTTAATTGATTTTTTTTTCACCTACTGTAGGTTTAATAGGAAATTTTGCCCCAATTCATTAATATTTGATGCAACTGAGATGTTTGCTGAACTGCAATTTTTCTTTCATATATTGATTAAAATTTGATTTCCATAATGTCTTTTAATGTTCCCTTTCACAAAAGAAATACACTTTTTGTATTATATGAGATAAACAGTCTAACTGAGCAAAGTTATTTTATGTAATCTCCCCTTTAGATTTAGATTCAGTTTGGGGAGTTTTTAATTTGAGGTTCGGCTCATTCCTTCCACTAATGCTTTACAAACACCTGTGCAGGTATTTTTCAGCAGCTGCTTCTGAGTCAATATGTCTTTGACACATTTCCTTTAGATACTTGTTCATGGTTTTCGTCAACATAAAGAGCTTCAGTTTCTGAACTGTCCATAACAGAGAGATAAGCGAGGAAAATGTGCTGGAACAAAATGTTTCTGATAGAGAAGTATTTTGTGAAAAGAAGAGATGTAAATCCTACCTTCTCATGGGTGCTGATGTTTCAACTTTCTCATGCTGTATTGTACTGTTTTCTTTTCCCTTTGCCACTAAGAAAATAAGGATGGATTGCTTTACAGTTAAGTCATAGAATAATTCTGGTTGGAGGGGGCCTCAGGACGTCATATAGTCCAACCTCCTGCTCAAAGCAGAGTCAGCTATGAGATCAGAGCAGGCTGCTCAGGGCCTTATCCAGCTAGGTATTGAAAACCTCTCTGAACAACCTGTTCCTTCTGAATGGCGCTTTGCCACTAAGAAAATAATAAGAGTGGATTATTTTACAGTTAATTCATCTAGAGATCAAGCCAGCTATTCGAAACCAGATCATTCGTGAACTGCAAGTTCTACACGAGTGTAACTCTCCATACATAGTGGGTTTTTATGGAGCTTTTTACAGTGATGGAGAAATCAGCATTTGCATGGAACATATGGTAAGTACATAGAAATCTGTCCTAGCTTGAAGTTACTAACAGACCATTAATGCAAAAACCTGAGTGTCAACAGGACTTAAGTTAACAAAGTAGACCTTTCTGCATGAATGAAGAATCAAATACTGTGTTTTGGATTTACTCTGCAAATCTGAGGCTGGGATTGATATGATCTATTTTATCCCTTTCTACTCTATCTGCTGTTCTGTAGAAGTCTAAGCTGTACAAATGTAGCCTTCCAATTGCTTCTTCTTTATCCATAGTCCTTTTTATTTTGTTTTATTTAAAAATATTTACCCAATTCTGCTACTTCGACACTTGTTCTGATTTTTTTATGCAGAATGGACTGGATCACTCTGATACTACAGCTGTGTAGTCCTTAGTAACTATGATAATGAGAATCTAGTTTATTCTTATTTAGAAGAATCCATATTTTGTTTCCTTCCTCCCGACCCCCAAATTTTACAGAAAATGCAAGCATAATGAATAGTGCACAGGAAGTGAACAAGCCCAAAAGAATCTTTATACAACTTTTCTAATGCCAAAAATATTTTTAACTGTGTTTCATTTTAATAGAAAAGTACACATTCTTCTCAGCATCTGTTTGCCTTTCTCTAACCATATGGAGCCAAACACTAAAAGTAAATTTTCTGTAATTAAAGGCCAGTCAAATTTTTTGCCTCACTTGCTTAGTAGAGGATGTTTTTAACAATATGAAATACAATAAATCTGAAGACCTTTTTATTTTTTCCCTGAAAAAGCTGTTTCTTTGGAGAGAAACCTTATTTTTCCTGGAAAATACATGTGATTGTTTTAATGCTTCTCTGGTCTTCTCTTACGGAAATTTTTAGAAGAAATCGATGGTTGCCTAGGAACGAGCGATCATGATCCAGTTTTTAAGCATGTGCTAGCAGAATAGAAGGTGTGCATACCCCAAAATACAAATGGCTATTGGGAATTATAAACAAGTTAGTTTCTCAAAATTGAAAACAATAATGAAAAATAGGAAAATAGATGTTAAAAATGACTGTCTGGGTGTCATTTCAGAATACATTATTAAATGTCACAAATGTGCACTTCTGCAATTGCTATAAGAGCATGTATGTTAACGCATGCCAAAAGAGAGATGGTGGTGGGATATAATTACATGTAGAAATAAAAGGCCTAAAGAATCTCAATTTATTTGTCAATGAGAAAATTAACAGGAGCTATCAGAGTTTGCAAGTTCCTAAGCAGGGAAGGATATATCTGACAGTAGACATATCTTCAATTTAAGAGAAGGCATTGTGAAATCAGGTCTAAGTCAAACTGGATACAAGATTTTACACGTAGAACAATTGATCAGTAAGAAAGAGAAGGCGGACTATTTAAATTGTAGTCTTAATTAAGCCATTAAGCTGTTGGCTTAATGCAGATCGTTAGGTGGAAGTTCTTGGTCTCCTCCTGGATAAAAGATTAGATGAGTCTCCATTGTCTTTTTTGCACGTACCTTTTTTTTCAATTACTGTCAGTCAAAATTTTTATTTTTAACAGTGAGTTACAAAACGTAAGTATGAATATGAACCAAAAGTGGAGGTGGAAAAGGCATGGAACTTGGAAGATTCGAGTGTTTGGTATTTTTAGGTACATACATTCAAAATCAATGCATAACTTTGCTTAGCAGCAGGTATTTAACAGGCGAAAGGATTGGAGTCTGCTCCTGAAAGACACTGAAGGTTGCAGCCAGCACTAGGCAATTGAATTGTATTCAGCCTCTTCCAGGATTGGAGCTAGTACTCAGGAAGGGGAGGGGGGAAGTGTTTTTTCGATGTGAAATCTTTGTTAATATACTGGTGTCTCAGCAGAGACAGCTGTCCAGAAATGCAGACTGGTTATATAAGAGATTTATATAGACATTTTTTTCTGTTGGTGTATTTTTAATCGTGTGGTGTATGTGGGTGTGTTTTTTACAAAAATACATGATCAAATAAGTATTTGTATACTTTCCTTCTCATAAGAGTGCTAGATTTTAGTCCTCAAGTAATAAAACTTTGCATTCTGGCTTTTCTCTTTACATGTATAAATGGTGATGAACACTTTCAAAGGATAGGTTAAGGCAGAAGGCAATTACTTTCTCAAGTTGGATTTTTGTCTTGAGTACTGGGAGATAGCAGATGCTGGTCTGGACAACATGATACTGTTTTTTAATTTGAGGAATAACTTTCTAGTTTCTTTTTTGATTGTATATTCTCTATTCTAGAGAATCTAGAACTTATGCACAAGCCTATTGTTGAATCAGTTGCTAAAAATAAATAGCATTTTTTAGTTTTCCTTCTCAGAAGCCCTTAGCAACAGTGGAATACACTTGACTTTGCTGGGGGCTATGTGTTCATGCATTCAATTTATTTAACCTAATAAGATTAGCAAGACTTACTTACCATGAAACTTCAAAAATATTTCTTCCTATATTGGTTCTTTGAGAGACGTGCCAAATCAACCCTCCATCCTTGGAAGTTGATGGTCACCCTGGATATACAGAACTAAGAGAGGCCAACTTTCTCTGTGTAGGATCTCATCTGGGGGATGAGGGGAACAGGGATCTGGGTTTAATTATGATCATGGGGTGGCACTGGCACACATTATATTCGGGAAGAGAACTCTGTCTTTTCCAGTGTGATGAATTTTCATCCTTGTCATCAGGATCATAAAATCTTCTATGCTTCTTCAATCTTCCTCACTCTGTCTTTGGAGGGGGAGAGAGTATCATGTGATGGCTGTGACAAGGAAAAAAAATGCATGTTAATGTATGTTGCATTGGTCTGAAAGTTACAGAAGTCTGTAAAATTCCTAATGCTTGGTCAACAGCTGTTTGTGGACAGTACTTCCTTAACAAGAGCTAAACCATGGAAATGCTAGTATGGGAGTATCATTGTGTGAAGTGTTTGTTTGAGTGGATGTTGTTACTGGCCAAATGTTTGTTTAAAATAAACATAAAACTGACTGATTTTTTCAGATATGCACCATAACAATGTTAAATCAAACATGAAAAGCAACATTTTTTTTTCTCACCAAATTTAAGCTTCAGACTACAGTCCTGTTTAAAATGTTTTAGAGTAATTTGATTAAAGCTTGACTATTCAAACATTTATTACTAGGATGGTGGCTCCTTGGATCAAGTACTGAAAAAGGCTGGAAGAATTCCAGAGCAGATACTGGGCAAAGTTAGCATTGCGGTAAGTGTGCTCATAGCTCTCAAAGGCTGGAAGTCGGTATATTTGTGTCTCAGTGTGGTAATGCCAGATCCAGGAAGCTGCCACTTCAGGACTGAAGGATGTGGGAGAGAGAAGTATTGCCAGATTTTTAAGTGTGTTGCTTTCTTTTAAAAAGCAGTCTTTGTACATGTCATTATTTGGTAGCTCAGGGCATTAGAATGAGTAACACATTCTATTGTGTTTGCTTTGATTTTCTGCTTTTGTATCTGCTGATGCTTCTGGATAAGAACAGAATTAACATTTCATTAAAAATATTTGAATGTTACCTTTTCATATCTATTGTGCAACAAGATGTGTATGCAAAACTTCCAGTAAGGGGTTGGTTGACTCTGTTTTTCTAGTCTGAGCTTGAGAGACAAATTAAAACAAAATATTGATTTGCAGTGATTTTCTGTTAGATTGCATTCGGTTGGAATTCTTGTACAGACAAAGCATGTGCAATTATCTCTTCTGTTTCATAAATTGAAAACTTTTCTTTTTGTCTTTAGGTAATAAAAGGACTCACATACCTGAGAGAAAAGCATAAAATAATGCACAGAGGTGAGAAAATTTTACATTGTAACTTTTCTTGAATATAATTTTTATTCAAGTTAAAATACATGCTTTTTCTATGATGGTTCTTTATGGTTCATATGACTTTGGTTCAGAGGGTTTTTCTCAGGTTGTGTAAGGCAAACTCTTTTTTTAATCCAAATGTCTTACTATGACTATCATGCATCTTCAACTTCTGCTATCTTACTGCAGCTTACCTGGGTTTATAATCCATGCTAAAACCCGGTATGCTTGCATTATACGTGCACACAGAATTTCTGTCTCAAGTTCTGTGTTTGAAGCTGCTTGCTGCCAAAGTGATTTGGCTGGTTGGGAGTATGTGCTAGAGCTGGGAATCTAACTTGAGACCAGAAGTACTCCCTTTGCAGTGAAGATAGGAATATGTTGAAAGACCTGAGTGATTCAATCTCTGTTTCCCTTAAATAGCAAATAAGTCTTCCTGCATTTTCTGAGAAGAGAAGAATGCTTTTTCAACACAAAAAAGTGCATGATAAACTTCTAGGTAAACACAGACAGGTACAGAAGCAGAGGCTGCAGTCTTGGACAATACTGTGTACTGAAGAAACTCTCAAACATTTCTACCTGCAGGAGTGGCACTTGGGCCAAGTTAACTATTGCCTAGTGTAGCTGCAGTGAAGATATACCCTGTCTAGTATAGTTGTAGTAACCTTCTTAGAAATGTCAGCACTTGAAATGAGGCCACATGTATGGAGGTAAGCTCTTCATGTAGTTTCCATTCCTGTACTCAGCTAAGAGAGAAAGAGGAGCAGAAGACAGTTAAAATAAGATACGTATGAATGGGGTTTTGTAATGGCATAATTAATTCTTTATGAAGAAAACTATATTAAAAAGCATTGTCCCACTGTATCTATTTCTTCATTGCAACTGCTAGTCTTTTGATAGTAACAGATCTATTAAGTGTGACAACAAAATCTTTGGAGAGATTCACAATTAAAACCTCTGACCTAAAATTAATTTGGCAGTTCAACACTTGTTACTGCCATTAAAACTTTAGAAGAAAGTCACTATTTCTACCAGCTGTCTTATATTCACATGCTATTTATAGACATCTATCATGCAGAATTGCATCTCTCTTATACTTAAACGATTCTAAAAACATGGTGAAGCTACATAAAATGAGTGTCGCTTATACACTCCTGGGGTCTTTAGTTACTTTACTGTAAAATAAATTCCCTGCCTTATTTTTAGCTTATAGTTGCCCTTTTTAAAATCTAGCTCTTTCGTTAATCTGTTGCATGTTCCATTAAAAAAAAATGACACTTGATATGGTAAAGTAATAAATTCCATTATTCCTGATGTGAGTGTAAATTGAAGACTGGAGATGAAGCATTTCATGTTTTTGTTTGAATGGTGCTATTCATTGCAGTGATCATGCAAGATGGGTAAACCATGCCAACTGTTCGGTGAGTTTTGTACAATAGGAGATCAATCTTCAGATTATAAAAAATCTTCATCAGACACTAATATGTGTCTGAGTTTACATTTGTTGGCTGGACCAGAAAGAGTAATTAGCAATCCTAGTTTATACAATTTGTATATAGGATCACCTTACACATGAAGTAGACTGTGTTTATTACACGTTTCTGTTGCTTTTTTTTTTAACAATCAAATATAGCTCTCTTCTGGAGAAAGGAGGCTGGAGGTAGACACTGTAGAGATTTCTGATAGTAGTTGCAAAGTCATTTGTCTCTGTTCAGAGCGTAAGGCAGACTCCTGGAAAAGAGATCATCTTATTTTAGGGCATACTGGAAGACTGACTGTTGTATCTTGTAAGTTTTCAACTCAGCCACAGCAGTGGTTTGTTACCTGGGGTTGGTTGCTTGGGGTTTTTTTTTAGGTTGCTCTTGCTCAGCTGGCTGCTGAGACAGCAAATTTTTTTTTTTTCCCCAGTTTTACAATCTGTAAATCTGATAAATTTAAAATAAAGCCCTTCTGATCTTGTGTAAGTGCAGCTTAACCTCATGGTGTTGGCTACATCAGAGATTACACTTTAAGTGCATGAACCAACAAAAGTTCCTTTCCTACGTTGCTTCCGATGTTACTAGATTGAATGTGCCCTGCAGTGTAAAATTCCATGTACAAATTGTGGTTTTTATTTTTTCAGCTCAGTTTTCATGCTGTGTGCTCTGATGACATCAGGAATACGTGACCTTGTACACTTTTTGCAGAAACTCTCATTGAAATGTGTGACATCTGATAAAGTGGAAGCTAAAATGACGTTTTGGAAGTTGATCAAAGCTAGTGCTAGCAGCTAAGAGGAAAACCAGTGAGAACAATGTTTCCATCTCTTGACATATGGAGACAAACTTGCTGGCTCCTATCTTTGGTACTGTCCACCAGTCTGTCTGTTTTACAGGTTGCCCTTTGTGTGTTATTTGTAGACCTCCATATGTAAGTTGGACCTCATGTATAAGCTGGCAGACTAGACTAAGCTATTACAGCTTAGCATCTTAGTTGAGGAGGGCCCTGGTTCAGCTTCCTGCATGTCAGATTTATGAGCAAGATGATGTCCTGCAGTGTGAAGTTCTCTTCTGGAGGGTGACTAATGCTCAACTGTATACTGGCTGTACTGTTGTGTGGTACTCTGTGATTAAGGAGGGACTGGCATATGGAAGAAACGTAATACATAAAAAGTATGTAGACTGAAATGGTGTCAGTAGTGTTCAGTGTTGTCAGAACATGCTTACATAATGCATGTCTGAATGTTAAACGTGGCTTTGAAATCCAAGAATACCATTGTAAATGTACTGCCTTCTCTGCTATTTGATATATTAGATGCTTGGCCTTTTTGTAATTAAAAAAACCCCAAACCTTCTTACATTATAATTTTATTTTCTTTCTTAGGCTTTTTTAATTTCTTACATGTTAAGGACTCATAGAGTCATATGGCCCTGGATTAAGGATGCTACCTAGTGAAGCCAGAATGAAGCCAGGTCTGTAGTATAAGAATGGCAATATGTTATACTTGTACTGCAGGTGAAGCTTTTTCTGGCAAAGTTACGCTTTTCCAAACTGCCTTTTTCTTGGATACCAGCTGAAATAAATAGTAATAGTAAAAGCACATTTCTCCTGATATAACTGGGTCACCATTATTTTGGTGACACAGCTATAATAATTGGAGATTTTTATGGTTTACTTTCTCTAGCCCCTATAGCTTGCCCTCAGTGATTATGTAGCACTGTACTGACATAGTGTGACCAACATCTGACATGTACTGTTTGTTCTCACTCATCCTGTCCCTGGGGAAAAATGTGTGCAATTGGAGGGCTTGGTTTAGTAAGGTTTTTTGGTTTTGTGTTGTGGTGAGAGTGGGAGACTTAAAAATGAGTATGTAGCGACAGAAGGCCAAAAAAATTTGTTCTTAAATCTAAAGAGAGCAAGGCTTGTGATAACTCATTTTCAGGGAGGAATTTATTCCATTACTGTGTTTTATTACTTGTGTGTGACACAGCAATATCAGCGAAAGTTTGTAATATTGACCTGGCCATTGAGATTACCAGGAAAAGTACAAGTATGATGCTATAAAACATCTTCTAACAGTAAGATGCAAAATGTGAGCTTGTATCTTTTTATTTAAAAAAGGAGCTGTTTCACATCAAAACAGCTGTATTGCCTACCCAGCAAATAAACACACCATTCTCAGTATTTTTGGTTGGGTTTTGTTTTTGGTGGGTTGTTTTTGGGTTTGGTTTTTTTTTGATGCAATGTAATGGCACAAAATAAGACTTTGGAGGAGGAATCTGTGTATGGGATCCCTCCTTTGAAACTCATAGGCATCCAGTTTGTTTTTTGGTTTCTTGACTAGTCTCACCCATTAATGTATATTTTATAAATCAAGTGTTTATGTCACTGTTTTTGTTCCACTGTATATAAATCTGGGGAAGAAAAATCAGTTTAAATCAAGTTGTCAGGAGCTTCAGGTAATGCTTTATTTGTCCAGCTTTTAGTGTTCTGATGAACTGTCCAATAGACTAAGTGCATACACAACAGTTGAAGATGACTTACTTTTCTTGGGCTATGCAACCTCATCAAAGTACTATTTTTAAGATAAGAGATTGAGTACTCTCTTTGAGTAGAGAGTGGTGAGGGCCTGTATGTTGGTGTAGTTGATGGCAGTTGAGGACGGTTAGTGCAATTGAGATTTTGGCATTATTGTGGGGCAGTAAAACAAAGGACTTACAACATCACCATAGGGCAAAAATTCACAGGCGTGTCTTCCAGGGTAAAGATTCCATAAGATGTTAATTTTTCCATAATTATCAGCAGAAGCTAGCACGCAGTGTTCTGAATGCAAGAGGCTGCTGTTAGACAAATAATAATGCTGACCTGAAAGAAAAGAATAAAAAAAAAAAAAAAAAATCAGCAAAACTTGGTAGTGACGCATTTACTTGGATTGATCAAGAAGTAGTGACAGGCATAAAGGACTGCAAAACACCAAATGGAATATGGTAGCTGCTCAACATGAGGTTCAGCTTAAACTGCTTCCACGCACAGATGTATCCTGGACTAACTGTGACCTCTGGGGAAAAATATTCGCTTGTCATTACAGACACCTCAAGGAAGAAGTCATTAGGGCTTATTAAGGAAGGAACGGGAAATACGGTCTTTTTATAGACTGTTAGCTCATCTGGACTACCATGCTTTGTTTTGGTCCTCTCTGAAAAGACATGATAGAAATTGCAAAACTTCTGAAAGACAAACTGGTGGGATACAAAGCAGGCACAGAAAAGGAAAGGGCAAGCAGTGTGGCCATGGTAGATATTTTCATAATATCTCCTATTCTGTTAAATAAAGGTATTTGTAACAGGGAATGGTATAGAAAATGCTACTTCTGTGGTCCTATTTACCTTTGTGGTTAATACCAGAAGGCACTAAATGACAAGGAAAGAAATGTCCTGTAACTAATTACAAAGTATATTGCTGCAGGTTATTAAGACACACAAACATTTTGTTGCTGTGTTTTATCTCTGGATGAATAAAAATCCTGTAAGTTATCAGGACATAAATTTTAGTTCTTTTTGAGCACAGTCTGCAGTGTAACTCTTTCTGGAAAATCTCTTCTTGCATAGAAAGTGCTTTGCAAGATTTCTGAACTCCAATTTGCAGCCAGCAGCTCCAGAGTAGGAGGTACCACACAAGAGGGATGCTGTCAGTGGTCTGTTGTAGTGTGTTAGTTTCTTGATTATTCTCATGAGATCTTGCCTTGGGAAATTGATTGGAAGATACCACTAATGTGCTGCAAGACAAATATGTTCTCAAGTGTCTGGCTACTCAGTAACTTCTGTACAAAAATTCTTGCCTGATGGTGGTGTTATAATGTCCAGGGCCACCGTTCTTTCAGAATGAACTAGGTTTGTGCCTGGCGGGGCGGGAGCAGGGCTCAGGCAGAGGAGGCATACCTCTTACAGAGATTACAAGACATCCTGTAAATCCTGGAAACTTCTTTGTATTAACTAGCTCACTTCTCAGTGTCATGTATCCATCCCTCTGGACTGGCTAAGGACTTCGCTAGAATTGCACAGCTCTGTTTCTGGATTGTCTGGGATGATATATGGAATGTCCTTTCATTTTCTTTAAAACTTAAATACTTATGTAGCACACTTGGTCTTCCTTTCTAGATTTGTCTGTTTCTTGCAAGTTTGGCAATACAAATCTCTGGTTTCCAGAGAAACTGCTTAAGTGCTCAGACACTCTAGAGTTAAAATAGCATAGCATGCTACATTTAGAGGGGTGGAAGGACAGCAGCGTTCCAAACATCACACTCTGATCACACTGAGCGCCTTGCGAGGAAAATGAAAATGCTCAGGGAAAGGCAAGCTTTATATAAAACTCCTGTGAGGAGTCATGGTTTGCTGTGCTATTGTAAGAAAGGTACAGTGTGGGATTATCAGCTAGAGAAACACTGAAGGTAAAAAATCCACAAAGACCAGGCGGATTCTAGAGCATGTAAGATGCTTATAAAGAGAATGTCATATGGTTCACTGACAGTGGAATGCTAATGTTATTTTTTGCCATTTAATTATGAACATGAAGTATTCATGAGCTGTAGAGATAAGCAAGGATTTATGTCTTTGTTCTGAATTGAACTAGTAGATGTGCATAGATAAGCAGTACAAATCTAAAGGCCGTATCTGTAATTTGTTCAGGCTCTGCAGTGCTTCCAGTGTATTTTGCAAACTTTTTTTTTCCACCTTGCTTTTACACAGAACTCTAGGTGCAGATTCCTGTGTAGCTGGGAGTCTCTAATCTCTGCTGCCTGCTTTGCTGCACCAACATCTGCTTGTTCTTTGTTTTTTGGTGTATTGTTGGGTTTTTGTTTTTTCCTTGCTGGAATTTTAAATGGATAGGTCAAGCTCCTAGACTGGATTCTTCCTTTTCATTGTGAAGTGTACTTGTGCTGAGGTCTCTAGAAGTAGTCAAAAGTTGCACAAAGGAGGTAGAACTTGCAGAAGGTTCAGCTGTCTACCCAGAAGGCCTCTAAAATCTCTCTTGACTGAAGACCTGCTCCGAGTTAACCAGTGTTTAACATTCTGTTTCCTGCCTGGTGAACAGCTCCGCAAACTGCCCAGTACCTCTGCTGTGCTTACAGGGGGAAAATCTATTGAGGAGAGCGATGTTTATAAGCCAGTTACTTTCCTAGGGATGGGGAATTAAAAGTAGTACACACAAAGTATGTGCCCATATTCTTCCCCCTCCATAAGGAGGAAGACTGTACCTGGCAAAAGCAGCTGGGATCTTCTTTGTGGTAGAAGGAAGATGTACACAGGCACGACTTCCTCTGTGTTAAAACCAGGGAGTAGTTTGTGTTAGATCACTGTGTGGATTTTCTACGGGCTGATGCTCTCTCCAGGTAAGGTGGGCAAGCTGTAGGCTCGCTGTCCTGTAGCTGAGCCTAGAAGAACTTGTGTATAAACAAATCATCACAAAACACTGTTTCCAGTGTGCCTGGACAGTTTCAGTTGCCTAGAAAGGTGGTGTCAGGAACCAGAAAATGTAGCCACGAGTTCCAAAAGTAGATAATTTTATTCAAGCTTTGTTTTCTTCTTTAAAAGGGGGCTGGGGGGAGAAATAGCTAAAATATAGTTTTGTTTTCATTTCCAATCTCCATGGATCTTGTTCAGTGAGGCATAATCTTCTGCATGGAGATCTTTTTTCCCAGTCATGAGGAGTCACGTTAGTATCGTCTTTCCAGTGACATCCAGTTGACATCACAAACTAAGGTCAGTTCCTCAGTCACTGAAATGAAAGCTACCTGGAATATATTTGTGTATAAAAGTGAAAAACAAATGAAAATACACTACAGACTATAGACTTCTGGATCTGCTCTTGAATAGTCTAAAGTGAAATTCTGATAGGCTGAGCTGATCACTTTCTTCAAAACCAATTTTTTTCTTTTTTTCTGTAGCATTACTTTTCAAATGTGAGCTGTTGATTACTTATCTCTATAATGCATTGGTAATGACCAGCTAAGCAGCAAGGTATAGTAAAAAAACTTCTTACAGCTATAAAAGAAATACTAAACAATTGTTCTCTGTACCTTTGTATTCACAAATAGCTGTTATTAGTTGCTTAGCTACCAGTGACCCTTATTAAATTTCCATTTAGAAAAAGTGTGAATTCAAAATCATGAGGGGATTCTATCACAGGTAAACAATCTCAAAGTATTTTAAATGCAGCATTTCAATAATGGGATAATTATTTTTTTCAGAGTTTAAAAAAAAAAAAACACAAACAACAACAACCGAACAAAACCAAGACCACCCAGCACCCCAAAAAAATCCCAAACAAAACCCAGAACAGCAAGAACACACTCCAAGAACTGTTTTGTTATAGGATGATTTATGTTTATGTACACATGAAGACTAAGTTAGGGATGATGGTGTGGCTGCCGTAGTTCATTGAGCTTTGTAAAATAAATATGTAGGGCCTCTTTATTGATTATTTCTAGGCAAAAGAACATAACTAAAGAGGAGTTATGCTGACATACACTTTCAAATTTATCTCAAATGTTAGTCATTGCAAGGAGGATGTAGATGCCCAAACTTCATATTTGAAAGCAAAGAAACAGAGTGAAATCAAAACTTAAAACTAACAGCCTTTTTGCATGTGTAATTTAAAAAAATCTTTTTGTTTATCTTTAAATAGAAAGCCTGTGAAATGGGCCTGGGTAGGGAACCAAATCTCTTCTCTTGAGTATTACCAGAGAAGGGATAGAATTGTGTCATAGTTAGAAGGGAAACAAAGGGAGACACGTGGTAATTCTCACCTTTCATGTTACTTTCATTGTCAAATTTCCCATTTTATCTATTATAAATATAAATCATCCATTCATTTTTTTCCAGATGTTAAACCATCTAACATTTTGGTAAACTCTAGAGGTGAAATCAAGCTTTGTGATTTTGGTGTCAGTGGACAACTGATAGATTCTATGGCAAACTCGTTTGTTGGCACACGCTCCTACATGTCTGTAAGTACAGATTTTACAGCTTTGAGTTTACTATACGTTATGGTAGAGTTATCACAATGCCAGTAATCAAACAAGAAACCAACTATTGCTGTTACTACTGCTGTTCACAGTTCAGCGCTTCCTGCATTCCGGGAATATTCCAGTATCGTATCAGATTGTGTATGGGGGGAAAGAACTGTTGCAAGAAAAGCCAAGCAACTTGGAATACTTTATAACACTACAGAAGAGATGCAATTGCGTCTACATTGCAGAATCCAATCGATTAATGCATTTGGATTTTGTATACATGTGTCTCCAAAAAAGCCCAATATTTCTAGTTTGCTTTCCTTATTAAGTATGGTTCTCTTTCCACTCCAGTGTTTTGCTGCAGTCACTTACGTAGGCAAGCTCTGCCTCGCTAGCGATCCTGTTGTGACCGTTCCCAGGAACCCAAAACGGCTGCAGCAACAAGAGAAAGCATTGGCGGGGCTAGTGTGGACAAGCCATGGCAGCTAATCTGAGACTGTTTACAGGGTGTTCTTTATTCCTATATATGAGGAATACTTTGAAACTTGCTCTTCAGAGGAACTCTTTGCATTATGTGAAAGTCACAGTTAATGGAAATAAGATCTCTTTATTCTGATGTACTCACCTTGTTCAGCATACAACCAATTAACTCATACAATCAGAGTGTTCAGATATTCTGCTGTAGGACTGAAACTGTGTGGGCTTAAACTTGAAGGATAAAAGCGTAATAATGCTACTTCTGCTCAGCATGGGACCTGCATTTCAACAAGTATTCTTCATCAAAGACAGTATTCTCTGTTTTTTTGTCATTTAATATTGGTAACATGCTTGAAATAAAACCGTGGCTTATGTTCCCACATACATATAGGGGCTGTTGCTAATTAGCAAAAAAAATTCACAGCTCCATCTCTTCTGGGCCCTTGACATACTACTGGCTTTCCCTTTTTCTTCTAGTAGAAGGAATGAGAGTAAAGTGCTGTCTGCTTTCAGTTTTCCTCAATTTATTGTTTCTACCAGACTGAGATTTAGCTTTGCTCTCTGTCACCATATGTCACAGGCCAAGCCATCATGGTGATTTTATTTATTCTTTTTGATAGTACCTGAAGTACCTTTTCTTTCAGTATCTTCCTTAGCACACTTTTTCAAGTAACAGCTAGAGAATTGTTACATGCCAAACAACGTCCTGTTCTACTAAATGAAGGTGTGTACAATCAACAATGCTTAACTTGAACATACTTTCTAGATTTTAATTATTTTTGTATAACTACTACTGTGTGTGTCTCCTGCTTTTTCTCATCCACTCACTTCTTCCTTTATGCTTACATTTTATGAAAATCTACTGTGTATCTCTTTTTTGGGGCATCTTTATCCATTGTCCAGCAACTGTGTAGTTTATCCAGATGGCTTTGGAACTAGCTGAGGTGGGACATTGGAGAAGGCTCAAATATAATCTCAGTAAATGTTGCAAAACTAATTTAACAAAACTATCACCCATTATGGCAGAGGGAAGAGACTTTACAGTAATACTGCATTCTTACATATTCTATGAGAGTAAGTTTCAAATTATATTTATTATTCCAAAATACGCATATAGTCAGGCAAAAATCTGCACTGTTTTTGTAAAACATGAGCTTGATTTTTAAAAAGAGAACAGAAAAGCAAAGTGAATGTTTTCTTTGAGAAGTCTTAGTAAAAATGGATCCATTTTTAAAATGCAAAATTTTAAAATTGCAGAAACCATCTTCAGCATTTAGCATAGTACTGATAAAGCAAGTGCAAAAACTAAGCAGAAGGAGTTAGTTAAGGACTAACCTCATGTTTTAGTTCTTTAGGCAGAAACAGAAGATAGGTACACTGATCAGAACTGAGGATCTTTGGAGCAATGTGATTGGGGTATCCAGATACAGTTTTAATTATCATTCAACTGACCAAAAAATCGCTTACCTAAATATCTTTCCTGTGTTCGAGTCTCCTAAGAACAATACAAAATATATTTTTAGCTGAGTCTGTTGTCTTACTTGCGTACATTTTCGTAATACTTACATTAACATGTGTATATAATCTATCCAGAACTTGCATTTGTTTGTGTTTGTCCCTTTCTAATTTGGTTTTTCCTGAGGAAAAATTTAAGCCTATTGCATTTTTGTTTGTCAGGCCATAATGTGCAAGTCATAAAGCTGGCAGAACACATGTCTATCTTCCCATCTTGTATGTATTTTTCAATCATTATACTTCCAGGAAAGGTCTGTGCCCTGCATAATACTTTATTGTTCAATCTGTATGTTATGTTTTATTATCATTTCAATGGATTATAGAGCTCAACAGTTTATTTAGGAATTATTTGACTATCGATCTAAAACTGCAGTATGCATGTATGTAATAGGCCTTGTATAAATGCATTTCTGCTATAGAGAGCTATCAGAATGGTGTCAGCTGAGAAGTGTCACAAATGACAAGATTATTCCTAGAGCACCAGGTCACTTTTGGACCCATATAGAATCAATAAAGTCATCTTCCCTCTCCTTCCCAAAGCAGAAAACCAAGAACAGCTTCTCAGGGAAACGAGGTGAATCTTTAGTTGCCCGTAGTTCAGTTGCTTTCTTGTTCTTTAATTATCCCATCATTATTAATAGTTGTAACATCTAGATATTATGTTAAAGTAGTAAACCAGCAATATAATAGCATCATTTTTGAAGAGCCTGAAAGTTATTTACAGTGGTGGTATGCAATGTTTTTGGAACTTCTGGAACTCCAGATGAGATATTTAAAGAAAAAGATCAATAAGTCACTCATTGGAACGTGTCATACTAATAAGTTGGGGTTTCATCATTCATTTTATCCAGGCTATTGCAGAATGCAGGTTTTGTTTTTTTCCTTCTTGTTACAATACTGTCTTCTCTCCCCTTTTTTTTTTTTGTAGCCGGAAAGACTACAGGGAACTCATTATTCAGTGCAATCGGATATATGGAGTATGGGGTTGTCGCTGGTAGAAATGGCTATTGGTAGATACCCGATTCCTCCTCCTGACTCTAAGGAGCTTGAATTAATGTTTGGCTGCCCAGTAGAGGGAGATTCTCCAGTCACTGAGACCTCGCCGAGGCAGAGAACACCTGGTCGACCAGTGAGCTGTAAGTTACAAGAATCTGCTAAATTCTTTTCCAATACCCTTCTCTGTCAGCTTAAAGGTCTTCCTTACCTGATACTAGTTTGCATAGCGTGGCTTTAAACTTTCAAAAAATCAGGATTGTATTGGGCACCTGGCTCAGTCTTGCTATGGGGAGGTATCTGAGTTTGAGAATCAAGGACCAGAGATCCTTTTGTTGATAACTGAGCTGTTCATGAGCACTATTAAGATCCTATTCTGTTGATAGGGTTCGTCTCTCTAAGATGCAATGCTGATCAAAGTACAATAGGACAATTCTCAGTGAAATTAATGGTTTGGATCAGACCTGAAAACAATGTCTCTTTGCATGAAAGTATTACCCTGTTGCTGTTTCACTTTTTTCCTATAAATCTACTGGATGCTATATAAGAATAGAGTGCATGACTATTAGCTTCTTAAAACACCTCTACCACGGGAGGAGAGTAACACTGTATTTTTCCACTTCTATGATTTGTTCTTAGCCTATGGACCAGACAGCAGACCCCCAATGGCAATCTTTGAACTTCTTGATTACATTGTCAATGAGGTAATCAACTATTTGCACTTGTACTAATACAATTGTAAATTTTTAAAGCATTCCAGAATTTGAGGGGGGGTGGGGTTAGTGTTAGGATAAGCCAGGTCTTCTGATCTTTTACTGCTGCAGTATGAGAGACACATCCTTGTTATGTGTTGGCTTGATTTTTAAATTATTCCCAGGAAAATTTTAGTTCATTTCTTTGCATCATTTAAGTAAGTTTATGGGTTTTGTAGCCTGGATCATGCAACCTATTAGGACAGTTAATAGCAAACAGTATGATCAAGCATATGCAAAACCGGGTTTTTGCTCATAAGACTAAAACAAATTAAATAATCTCATTTATAATACTGTATCTTTCAAATAGCTAAGCTACAAGACTAGTTAATAGCAATTGGTATTTTAGAGTTGATAGTCTGTTTCCAATATTTTCACAAGTGCTACTGAAACTCACATGACTCTACTGCTTGTGTCCTTCCAAACAAAAAAATGCGTGCTCATGTTAGCTATCATTTGTAACAGCTGGATAACATAATTGTTCCAGGTGAATGAATTATAAAGGTGTGTCTGACGCCCATATTTAAAAAGCACAGTTGGTGCCTAGGTCCCTGCAAAGACTAGCATTGCTTATGCTACTGTACATGTACTAATGAACTGCTTCTGTTCCTCGTCTGTGTGCACGATTCTCCTCTCAAATTACAAACCTATTTTGCATATGACATAACACTTTAATATGACAGCACTAATTCTTGGAATAGAGTTAGCATTGGATTACTTAAGATACTATGGTCCTGCTCCTGTAGCACCCCTGAGGAGGTCAGTTTAAGCTGAAAAGCTGCAGTAATTGAGAATTTGGCAAGATTATCTTCTGCCACCTCTGCTAGTGCAAGCGATCTTCAGCATGAGCTGCTACATGCAACAAAGTCTGTACTGTGAGTCATGAGTAACTGAATGCAGGCCATGTCTCAACTCTGTACATACAAATGTCATGAGAACAAGAAATAATACACAGGTTTGTATAGTACCTCTTCTTTCTTTATAAGAATTCTTTTTGAATTCAGAACCTGAACAATCTCATTCCCTGGGACAGAATATTTAGATCAAAAGGATTATGGAACTAATGATGTGCAGGGCATCTTCCCTTTCCCAAACTGGAGATTAGTAGTGAGGAGAATAACACAGTGCTAATTACTGCCAGCTGCTCTGAGCCTTCTTTAATGACAGCTCAAGGCTGTGTTAACCTCATTCAGGTGTGTGTATAGAAAAAAAAGCACAACAAAAAACACCCCACACCATAGAAACTCTCTGGTCTGATATATTACTGAAACACCTAAAATGCAGCAGCTGTGAGAGTAATGACCAAAATTAGTCAGTAATAAACTCAGCACTCAGCACCTTTACTTTTATCAATCATGTGACAGCACATCCTTTATTCCTATGCATGGAAGCTGAAATCTGCCTGACATTTGTTTTAGAGCTCTGCTTTGAAGGAAGGCCTGGGTAGTGCTCGGGCTTTACAGCTTTGCCCAGATATAGGACATATAATTGGTAGATCTCTGGGTAGGTTGTGCATCATCATGTATGACTGCTGATTTTTTTTCTTTATTTATTTTTTTTCAGCCACCTCCAAAACTGCCCAATGGTGTGTTTGGTTCTGAATTTCAAGATTTTGTTAACAAATGGTGAGTATTTTCTCTATGGCTAAGTTGCAAAGGGATGCATTTGGGATCAGCCCTGCTGTCTTACTGTATCAATAACTTGGCAATTAGAGTCCCTACTTGTAGGTCATGGCAAATGTGGAGTAATTTCAGTTACCATAATCCTCTTTCTCCAACTGTTAATGTGCCTAAAGGTCATTTTACAGACACCAGCTTGACATCATATGCATCCAAAGGGAGCCCCAAAGCTGAGAGATGTTCCCCTCGTTAAGATATGATCTTCTGTATGCAACTTAGATTAGTACTTTATCAGCACTGAAGACACCTAAGTACTTATGGACCTGATCATACAACACGCTTCTAAAGGAGGATCCTTATTTTTAAGGGTAACCTTCACAGCATTCTGCAGTGACTGTTCCATATGATGCAGAAGTCTTGCAGGCTCCAGATGCTTTTTTCTTTGAGTGCTTCACTGAACTAACATCTTTACCACACCAGTCATTCTCCCATCTACTTACTTTTCCAAGTGTACTTCAGTGATACCTGCACTGAACCAGTATATTCAGTGCTAAGGGAGGCAGTTCATAGCAGTTTGAAAATTAGTTTATTTATTAAAAGCTACATATATTTATTTACTGTTTCCAAAAGGCAGAACAGTAACACAATAGCTGTACTTGATACTGAGGTTGAAAAGACTTGGGTAAAAGAAACTTGAGGGATAAAGCGATTCATATTGTTGAGTTTTTGTTTAAATGGGAATTTGATCTCTCCAGCTTGGTTATAGACACTCATTCCTGCCCCCACTGAACAGTATCAGACAACTCAGGATTTCATGCCTAGAACTATACCTGTGAAACCTACAGAAGGGAATTGCTTACAGACCCAGATCTATGTTTGAGAGGCACTACATTACCTAATGCTTTTATCTAGAGTGGTATCTTCTTGGGACCAAAGCACTATACCAACCTGATATAACTTGATCTTTATTTTTAAAAATAATAGTATGTAACTTGTGTAATACTTTGTTTTCCTAGTTTAATTAAAAATCCTGCTGAGAGAGCTGATTTGAAGCAGCTGATGGTAAGTGAAAGTCCTTAACTTGAACTAAGAGCACTCTTCTGTGCAGGTTGAGTTCCTCAGCTGACCTGAGATCAGGATCAGAGCATATGGCCCAGAGTGTAGGTTGTGGCCCCTGACACAAGCAGCTCAGACAGTTTGAGGGGGGGCTGCTTTTCTGATCCAGAGGTCAAGGGGCCTCAGGCTTTCACACACTCCTAGAACAGGGACTGCCAAGGAGTTTTTCAAGTCTGTCATTTGACAATTACAATTAGTATAGACCTAATGCTATTAAATTAATTAGCAAAAGAATTCTCTCTCTTTCTTGGGTTTCTTAGTCAATAATAAAGTATATAGATTATTACTTCTAAGAGGAAGAAAGAACAAAATTCCACATACCTTATGGACTAGTCAAATACACTTTTATCATCTTCTGTGAAACACAAAATTTGCCTCTCTTTTCATCAGCTTTGCCTTGCCAAATCTGTAGAACTACTAGACACAAACAAATCTTGCACTTTTTTTTCTGCATGAAATGACCTTATCAATTTCAGTGGATCTTTTAATGGTCTTAAGTGTAATGGTAGGACTTAAGTTCTGCTGCAGAAAATCCAAGTTTTCCCTGGCCTGATCCTGCTGTACAATAAGGGTGCAAAATGCAATCAGACTCTTTCTATTACAAAAAGCCTTTCTGTGCACAGGCAGATATTTTTCCAGAGTATTATCTCAAGTGGCTGAGTCACATCCTTATCGCATACTGTGGTGTAAGTATTCTGCAATAGGCACTGTGTAGGCAGTATTCCTCTGGAATACTTTGCAATGTGCACATTTTGTATGCTGGTTATTTCAGTAATCCTGCAGAAAAGCTCTCCTGGTCATTTAATGTGGTTTGCAAATTTTATTGCTTGAATACTGAAAGTAAACTGGATTTATTGTATTTCATGTTATTTGAAATTATTATTTAACAGATTGAGTGTTTGAATAATCATCTTCTCTTCTGCTCAGATTCATGCTTTCATTAAGAGATCTGAAGCGGAGGAGGTGGATTTTGCGGGGTGGCTTTGTTCAACCATAGGCCTTAACCAACCAACTACACCCACACATGCTGCTGGAGTCTGAATATGGAAGAGCAAATCCTATACTGTACATCTGTTAACAACAATGCTATTTTGGTCCTATTTCCTCAGCTTGTACCTGTTCAAACATGTATTTCACCTCTTAAGGAAGAATGTCTTTATAGCATGTGCCAAATGGTTTTAAATTTTGTCATAAACTAATTGGTATTGTATTGGATTACATTTGTTTACTGACCAAAACATTAAGATGTTTAAGTGCTTGCTGATTTTAAGTGATTATGGATATTCTTTCTTAATGAAAATATTGCTGGGGGTGTTTACCCCCAGCTTGTTTGAACTTTATCAGGATTCTTTGTAAATTGTTGGTACTTCAATCATGCTTACCTAATCTACCATGCAAAAAGGGTTAGGGATGCTCCAAAACTGTATCTGTCAAGCATGCTTTTGCTGCTGCCAAACTGTATCTGAAAGTTAGGCCTAATGGTTCCAATGTTGCTGTTGTTTAGAGATCTCTCTTTCCAGGTAAAGAAGGCAAGAGCTCTGCATTTCTTGGAATGTTCAGGGCAATATTCTAATTGTAGACTTGTTCATATTTCTATATTTATTTTTAAAACCTATCATCATACTTGGATTTAGTGATGTATGTCTTTCTAACTGATTTTTAAAAGTTAGTTCTTGGAAGTGTTCTACAGAATCAAGACAAAGATCCAGGCAATTTGCTTTCTTTGAACCTAAAAATTCATGACAACTGTGTTAGTGTCTAAAGTGTATGAAGATCCTCTATTGTTTTATTCTTTCAGATGTTTAGCAATGGATTCTCTTAATAAATATATTATCAAGTAACTTCTTGAACCTTTTTTAAAACTCAAAGACTTAACCAAAGCCTTAATCCAAAGACACTGCTGCATTACACTCCCTTTTTCTATGTAGTTTTCCACAACCATGCAACATCCTTAGTTCCAAGAGGTACAAGATTGCATATGTAAAATGACAATGTGTGAAACAGGGCTCGAGTCAGTTGTCATTGGAGTGTGTTAATATCCTGTTTACCAGGTTTCTGTGGAATGTCTGAGAGAAGTCTGACTGCAGAGGTTTTGTCTGTGTAGTGCTCACACAGCTTGTACAGCACTTGATGCCTTGTTTGGTGCTGTAACCCACGGGGTGGGGTGTGACAGGCATTTTCCTAAGGCAAACCAGCATTGTGGCACAAAACACAGGAACGTTGTGATCCACCCAGCAGAGGGAAGACCTGCTTGCCTGCGTCTGTCATTAACCAAGAGCGATTGTACTAACACTGATTTCTTCACCTTACTTTTCTACAGAAGTTTAGCTTCTGTCAGTTACTTGGCCATCTAATTGCTGTTGCTGTACAACAGAACAGGGAGAGGTGGGTACAGCTATGTGTCCTCAGCACAAAGTCTTGCTCCTCTTGAACAGCCACGCTGAGCAGTGCTATAAAAAGTTTAGCTCCTTGAAAGGATGTTTTGGACATGGAAATGGCTGAAATTCCTTTCCAAAAGGAATCCAAATCATTCTAGACATGAACTTCCACTTGGCCAACAGTATCAAGTATCAGAGAGAGGGATACAATAGCCCTCAACCCATCAGCAGTAGGAAATGACTCATTGACACATCCAAGGCTTCCTTCAGCTTGTCTTCACTTGAATGTGACTGTTGGAAGTAGTGACAAGGCTGTGTAGCATTTAGTTTAAAATCTGTCCTGAGCTTTATATGTGAATTATACACACTACTAACACACAGAAAAACAGTACTTTTTACTATTTGGTAAAGGACATATGCCATATGTGAACAGCAAGTTTTTAGAGATTTAAATCCCCTTTTACTTGTTTGCTCCACAGACAGCAATAATTTGAACAATGCAAGCACAGTTATATGTAGTAGGACACCAGGTAGAGAAAGTACTTTATTGCAACATGCAATAGAACTGGCTTATTCTGATCCAAAAGCAAGCAAGGAACTCATTCACAAAAGGCAGCAGAAAGTATATCCATGAAAACCACTCTGGACCGTGCTGGGGACAAAGAACATTCTTCAACAGTCAAAATTACCCTTTGGAGATGAAACCCAGGAGCAACTACTCCAGAATGCAATTTCCCCAGAAGCAACGTAAGGCAGCAAGTGGTCCTGCTGCAACACAGAGCACTGTAACATGCAAACAAAGGAGAGCTGGCTACTAAGCTCCTTACAAACCAGCTCTTCACACACATACTTTAAAAGAATTATTTGACACGCCAAGCTTTTCCTGCTCGAACTATTTGGTTTTTTTTACCCGTGAGTCTTGGGAAAGCTTTGCTGAATCTTCTGCACTCATGTTCTAAGCCCTTTCATTAAGACATCCAGGAGTCTCAAAAACCAAATAGTATTTAGTACAGGATGAAGCTACATTTACATTCCAACATTCAGTTTCTATCACTACAAACCAAGTAAGAGCCAAATAAACAATCTCTCCTCAAACAGTGGCAGGAACTCCTTGGAAGTTGAATCACATGTTCTGACCACGCCCAGGACACTTTTCCAAATTCCTTTCCTGCTCTTAAAAGCAAACTTCAGAAGACTATTTATTCTATTTTCTCTTGAGTGATGCCAAGAGCAAGAGCACCTTTAGATACTAGTTGTACAATGAACAACCCTGGCTATAACTGACTATTGTCCTAGTAAGAGAGTTGACAAAGTGGCTGAGTTAGAATATTACTTTTATTGTCTGTTTTTAATCAGCTTAACAGAGTTTGGGTTTCTGTGTTTTAAAACAAGTCTTTAAGAATTGGTAAAAGAACCAGCTACACCACACGGTGTCTGCACTCCACAAGGAGAAAGAACATCGTTGCCTATTGGTCAGAGCAGCACTGGGTTGTTACTATACCAATAACAAAATTGTGGGTGGAGGGGACTTCACATCACTTTCCATTTTATAACTAAGTTCTTAAACTCCTCCTTGAAGCTCACTTGAAAGCAGAAGGTAGACTTGCATTGATTTATGAAGTTATTGTGAGGGAAAAAGAAAATAACACTAATTTAAAAATATTAGTTCCTTATTACAACTAACATGGACCAATTCTTACCATACAATTTGTGGACAAATAAAAGGCTAATTGGCTGCTACTCTGAAAGAGCAAGAAGTAGAAAATACTTCACTGTTACAGCCAGACTGACAGTACTTAAGAAGAGCACCAGTACTTAAGGAGAGAGGCCACCTCGTTATCACGCTCAGAATTAAGTTGGCAGTGCAGTACCTCCTTCTCCCAATGTAAGAACATCTACATCTCTATCACATTTACAGGGAGCGCAAGTCCAGTTTTCCACGTAACTGAGAACATCGCAGCTGAAAGCCTGGAGGCAATCCTGGATGCGTCTTTTCTCGCTGCGTATCTTGAAATTCCCAGTTTAAGCAAATGAGGTTATAATAAAATCATTGGTTCAGCAACCAGCCTCCATGGCCTGGTTTTATTTTTCAGCATCAGGAAATAAGAACAGGTGAATTATTGCTGTTAGTGTACATGTTAAATTAGTCTGACTTGATTAATGACTTCTCCCACCCACATATAAAGATGTAGTAAGCTACATTAGGTGGAACAAATTATGCTACGTATTTGTGCAGCAAACTTCCATTCTTTTAACATCTAAGTCAAGATGTGCCAAGCTTCTGACATTCATGTGTTTGAGTGTAACTTCCCTAGACTCTAAGAGTCTTGCATATCATACAGTTCATATCCATGTACAGGACAAAATGAGAATCGGTCAATTTTGTATGAATGAAGAAGAAATTCCTGAGTCTGTATTAAAAACCATCTCTGATTTTTTTCTCTCAAGAATCAGACTCCTCCTCCTCTTCCTCCTCCTCCTCTTCATGATCTTGAAGACTTAGGTGTAATTCAGTTTGATTGATAGCAGCCTCGTTGTCCATCTGCCCAAGAGTCTGTCACAATAAAAGAGTTTATCTTGCTAATTACCAAGACCAGCAGCGATACTGAATGCTTCTCAAATCACTATTAAAACTGTGCAGTCACAGCATCTTTTAGAAATCTCAGCACTGGAACTGTTGGCTGCACAAGCCCATCACAGCGACGAGCACCAGTTCTCCATACAAGAGTTTCAACTAGTTCAGGCTGACCACATATTTAGTAAAAAGTTTAGAGGATATCTGTACCTCCGTCCCCTACGATCAGTTGGCTAAACCGCCAGTTAAGAGTATTGGACACAGTGCTTAATAAACGGTGAACTGAAGCTACGCCAAGATAAAGCAGGTATATCCCAACCTTCCTGGAAACAATATGCTGCTTTCAGGGATGGGAAAAGGCAAAACCCTTGGAACATAAACCAGCCACAAACCAGACAGATTTTACAGCTGAGCTTTTCAGTTAGTGAGCAGCATAAACAAGGTCAACATTAAGAACTCCAG
>NW_009231952.1:44231-44699 GCF_000690835.1 Fulmarus glacialis
CTACAGCCACTCAAATCAATGCGGCTCTCCTTCCTGTCACTCAAGCCGTCACAGGGCAGAGCCAGACCCTCTCTTTGCGCCAGGCAAGGACCTCCCTTACCTTTTCAGTCTCTTCTGCAATAGCCGAGGAAGAGGCCGTTACGTTCTCCTCTCTGGACCTGATCATAGACTGCAGTGCCAGCTCTTCCACCTGCAAACAAGGGAACACAGAAGCCTTTGCAGTAATTATTTCCTGGACTTTATTTAAAGTATTAAATATTTAAAATGTAATTTAAAATATTTTTGAATAGTCAACAGCAGTGACAGCAAAGCTTTTAAATCACGTTCCACCACTCTTCAGGTTCAATACGCAGCAGGACGCCGGTGACCCCAGCACCGGCCGTGTTTACCGGGACACCGATGAAGGGCTGTGTTTAGCTCGGCCGGTACTTTGTGAAACCGTTGCAGCGTCGGGATGGAAAGGCTCGG
>NW_009231953.1:0-19571 GCF_000690835.1 Fulmarus glacialis
CCCGCCGGCCCGGGAGGAGCCGCGCAGCCTTTGCCGAGCTGCTCCCAGGACGTGGGCAACGCGGGGCGAGGAGCCGGTGGCGAGGCGGTCTCCGCGTATCGTGGGCCTCCTCCACGCTCTGGGAACGCCGAGGTGGTAGATGGTGATGAGTATGCGGTGAGAAAGAGAGAGCTGTGCTAGCCCGCGTCTGAGGGCCCGCAGGCTGCCGCCTGGGTGCTCTTGGTGGCTTCTCGGATGCCTCCGTTGGTTTGTAGCCTCTTGCCAGCTAGGGTAGATGTACGTATGGGTGTTGAGTGATGCCTAGCGCATTCGTGTGAGTTCAAATAACAGACGTTTACTTGGAGAGATGAGTTGCGGGAATCTGGAATAAAGGATATATTGAAGAAGGTGAGTGATTGTTAATCCCCAAAGGGATTTCCTGAGTGACTCAGAGAGCACTGCACTACTTGCTCATGTTTCACAGCTGAGGCAGTAAGATCTTGGCAGTACAGATTTCAAAAGCTGCTGATAAATCCAAAAGTATTAGTTTAGATATCTGATCTGTGACCCGTACTTGCCGGAAAGGACCAACTTGTAGACCCAGACCAGTTATCTCCAGATTGAAGTCCATAGCTTGACCGAAGAAGCTGGTCACAGTGACCAATGCTATGACTGTTGCACTTCAATTTTTTCAATAATCTTTCCCAAGGAATGAAGACAGAGATTGCGACGTGAGTCAGTTGGCAGGTTTCCGATACAAAAAGATGGTTCACGTTCCTCTAGCTGGAAGGGAAGCTGTGTTAAGAGTTTTATTTGTTACAAAAGCATACACCCCAGCCAGTGGTTACCACCCACTGTCCTCCTGCTTGGTTTTACACGTGCTCATGCAGCTTGTACACAAGTGACTGCAGTCCTTTCTCTCTGCCAGGAAACCAGATCTGAAAGTCTCTCTCTGTGTGGATTTCAGTGCCTGTAATTCATGACTGACTTTTTTCCATGATGACAAACTTTCGGAGAAGTCCTGTATCCTTTCTGTCTGAATGTGGCCACGGCTTCTTTACCTCACATGGTGGTACAGGCCCAGCTTGAGTGGTAGGGCCATGCAGTTCTGGTCCTTCAGGAAGTGTCAGTAGTAACTTTGATTCCTGGGTATGCGGCCTGGAGCTCTCTAAAACATGTCCCAGAAATAGGTTGTAGGTTGTGGACCTTTAGGATTTATTACCAGGTCTTCAGATGACTTACTGTTGACTATAGTTTCATCAGTTATATATTGTTTTATGTAACAGCAATCCCAAGATTGCAGCATGCAAAAGACATTCGTCCTCAGACAAAGCACGGGAAAAAGCAAATGTTCTTTAGATCGGTATTTAAGGCAGGAAGAGGGATCAGGTTTGAACAAGTTTAGACTTGCAGTTCATAAGAAGAAAACCACTAGGCCAGTGGCTTCTCCTAAAAGATTTTTCTTCCCCTCTGAGACTCCACCCTCAGTTCTAGTAAGCATTTCACAACACTTCTCTGTCAGTGACATCATCTCTATAGACATTTGTATAATATGCTGTCATTGATGTAACTAGCTGGTTTTGGTTGAGATTTCTGCACTAGGTTTACAAGGGAGTAGAATTTTCTTGCAGTTTTCAGTTTCAGATCCCAATTCTTTCAGACCATACTGTGAAGGCTGATTTAAATCTCATTACACATGTATCAGCCAGCCAGGTGAATAAAAGGACTCCACCTAAGTAAAATTGCCTTGTAACTGCAACTTTAATATTATAATTTACTGTGCAATATTACTTTCTCTAAAACTGTGTTCAATTAATTGTAACACCAGAGCTCTGTCTTTGCTTGGCTTGTGTTACAGAATAGTATGGTGCTTTCTGCTGCTATCTTCATCACGCTGATTGGCCTGATCATATACCTACACTTTGTGAAAATTGACCAGGAATCCCTATTGGTCATCGGCTCCCCCCCCCCCATTCGGGGAAGGAGAGCACAACCTTCATTGAGATGGGTCAAGTGAAGGATGTGGTTATCAATGAAGCCATCCATATGGTAATCATACACAGTCTTTCTTCTTGTGTATCTGTGGGCACACTCACATGCAGTATATTTTCATGAGCATGATTTACCGGTGCAATTAAACACAACACCATCTGTAGCTTTACTGATGTCAGGAGCTTTGTTTCAGATTTCTCTCTTTATTCTCTTATCTGTTCTCTCACCTTTAAAGGAGAACTCAAGCCAAACAAATAACCTCAAAAAGCCAAATCCATCCCTTAGATAATGCCACTGACACTGAGGTAGTGGTTTTAGTTCTTTGTGTTGTACTGTTCTTACAAATCCTGATGCCAAACTTCATAAGTAGTCAAGATGGAGATAAGAAAATAGACAACACAAGAGATGATTTTTCCTATTGCTGGGGTTTTCCGCAAAGCTCCTGTAGAAAAGCAGACCTTACCCTTCCAGCATGTGCGTGTTCTTTTCAGGTTAAAAATTTAATAGAAAAAACCACAGGTAAAATTATTTTTTTATTGTGTGAAGGGAGGAAAGCTATAGATATAAATTTGTAGACTTGACTGTGGCCTGGGGTGATTGGCCTTCAGCCCAATGAGTTGAAGCAGATCCTCTTTCTGTGATAACTCCAGGCACTTTGATAGCATTTTCAAACTCCAATGATTTTGTCTGTTTGTCTTGAAGCAAAAAGTTATCTACTACCTGTGCATCCTCCTCCAGGACCCTGGAGATCCTCAGGGAGTATCTGAGGTTGTGCCACTCTTTCAGGTGAGTTTGACTGAAACGGTAGAGAAATCCAGATCTGTGGTCTGTGTGTGTGCGCCAGTTGTCTATCTTTATTCCACTACAGGTAGCTGATTACAGTTGCCTTTCCCTCATTGGGCCTTCAGGGTGGGTCTTGTGGCACTGTGGAATGGGTGGTATTAGAAGTCTCATAGAACTACGTACCAGGGATGGTTTTTTCATTTGCCCTCCATTCAAAGAACAGGGAGCTGTGTGAATCTGAACCCAACCAGGAGCTTGCATGAACTAGAAGTCTTTGGCTCACGCAGGGTACCGAGGACTCATACAGCTTTCTGTGTAGTCTTCTGCTCAGTGTTACCATCATAACTGTGGCATTGTGCTGCAGCTGGTTTTTCTCTCAGCTCTGTGTGCCAGAAGTGCTCATAAAAACCTCCTTGGCATTAGAATGACTTCCCCTGTTTCACCTGTTGACAAAGACCACAGTACAAGCTGTGAGCAATTTGCTTAATGTATAATAACTTGTTTGCTTTACCATTACCTTGTCTCCCCTTTCTCTTCTCTTGCTAACTTTTTCTGACTGTCCATAATCCCATTTTTGGAATGGATTTTCTTTCTGCGTCTACATGCCTAACGCAACAATGCCCTGATTCTTGAGTGGTGGTAAGCAGTACAGAGGCACCTCACATCTTAGACTGCTGATCTTTATAGCCCTCTCTGTCCTTCTTAATCCACCTGCCGCTGGTGACTATCATTTTGTAGTCCACATCCAGTTTATGACTGGATGCAGTTAGTCTTCAGCTAAATACTTACAGGTATAAATAGACTATTCCATTGATACTTGCTGCTAACTCAGTCCTACAATTGTAAAGACGCTTACCAACAATAATATAAATTAAGTATTTCACACATAGTCAAGGGAAAAACATTGATTTGCTGGAAGTCAACAACTAATAAATTCCAGAGAGCTGCAATCAGGAACCTGGTTTTAGTTATACATGCTCCTTTCCAGCTTCAGAGAGGATGCCTGGCATTTGTGTAGTTCCTCTTTTTTTTCTAGCTCAACTCTGAACAGTTTTATTTTCATGGAAATATCTTAGTATTGGTAGAGTTGACTCCACCAGCAAAGGAGGTACAGAAAGAGCTATGTCAGTTTGCAATTCATTACCTGTCAGTAATTCTCATTTTAATGTGCAAGTTAGTATGTTACTTAGTTTTGAAGAAGCAGTAATTAGTAACTTTATTGTGTCTCCTTCATTGGGTTCCTCTAAGTTATGTCAGCCTTCAAAAAGACAATTTACTGTGTCACTGAGCCCAGGAGCACTTCTGTGCTGAATTGACCTATTGTTCTCTTAAGCAACACTTGCAAGGAGAGGCGTTTGATGGACTTTACACAGTAATGCTGTTTTGGGAGCTCAAAAGTCATGGGACCATAGGGACTGTGGGACTGGGAAACTTTCACCTCCTTGCTGGTTTTAATCTGGTCCAGGTTAGAAGTGGTGGAAAATCATTATACTTTGACCACCATTCGCTGTTTGTGTGAAATGAATTGATGTTTTCAGTTAACCTTCCGTTGTCCTTTTGTTAACAGTACTAGCAGAGGCCAAGGGCCAGGTGTCTAAATTCCCTGTCCTGAAGGTAGATTTTTCAGGGTGGAGGTCTTCTGGGATGGTGGATTAGCGTATGCAAATCTGCTGTTTGGTAGGTCTCTAGAGGCCTAATAGATAGGTTAATGGGCTGGGAGGTGTGGATGTTCTTCCATGCTGTCACTGTGAACTGTGAGCTGAGTAAGGGGAGGATTTCTGATTTGGTGAGATTCAGGCTAACTGCAGAACGGTGCTGCATGTTTTGACCTGACAGCTTTAGGGACTGGCGTTTTCATCACAGAGCAGGTATGGCTTATGGAATGGCTTTGCATTCCTATATCACCAGCTTACGTCAACCATCTCCTGGAGTTTGATGGATTATTTCTCAATGAACATGTAAAAGGGAAATCTATTCTCTGTTGACTTACTGAGAGAAAGCTAATCAACTACAGATATCTTGCTGTTGCATTCCTTATACATGCACGCTTCTGATAGTCGGCTTTGTGTCAGTTGTCTCCACATTCCTTTCTCTGCCTGACAGTCTCACTAGTGGGAAGTTAAAGCTTTCCAGCTCTTTTACAGCCATTTCAGAGCCTGATTCTCTGTTGTTTAACTTAAATTCTAGAGCTCCAAGCCACGTCTGGACTGCTTGATAGAAGTGTACAAAAGTTGTCAAGAAATCCTGGAGCAGAGGACGACAGCTCCACAATGAAGTGGAATAAAATAGTAAAAAAAAAATCAAGGCAGCAAACTTGCAGCAGGACTCAGAGAGACACATGGAAAAGCAAGCAAAATGCCCCATGGCTTTTTTTAATTAGATGAGTAGAAAGTGGTGCGGCAGTACAGCGATGTTAGGACTAAAGGCCCGCACAGACTCCTAAAGTTGTTACAGAAAATGTCAGCTCAAGCACAGAAGCGAACCTTGAAATCCTCTGCTGTGAAGACAGGTGAGCAGAACTTTTTAGACTTAGACAGAAAAGGTTTTCCCTTGCCTCTCCAGAGAAGAATTATAGGGAAATAGGGCAAAGGGAGGCAAGAACATGCATCAAATGTTTACTCTTTTGTGGATCTGAAAATTATGATAAGCTCATAATGTAACCTTGGCTGGACTGCCAAGAATATGCATTTTTTTGTTTCTATTCAACCCTTTGTTTGAAAAAAACATACACGACTCTAAATACCAAAGCTGATATGTGGGCTGGGAGGGTAACTTCCTGATCCACAGGAGAATTTCAGAAAGAAAATAACATAAAATTAAAATATACTGTTGCATTCAATTATGTTTAGTGAAATAAACATAAGAGAGCAGACTTTGACCTCTTCAGAGGTCTGTCTGAAAGAATCCCATGAGATGAGGCCCTAGAGGGAAGAGGGGTCCAAGAAAGCTGATCAATAGTCGAGGATCACCTCCTCTAAGCTCAAGAACATCCCAATGAGCAGGAAGTCAAGCAAAAATGCAGGAAGCCTGCATGGATGAACAAGTTGCTCCTGGCAAAGCTCGAACACGAAAAGGAATTATACAGAAGGTGGAAGCAGGGACAGGTAGCCTGGGAGGAATACAGCAACACTGTCCGAGATGCGGTTAGGAAAGCCAAAGCCACCTAGAGTTGAATCTGTTGAGGGATATCAAAGGCAACGAGAAGGGCTTCTACAAGTACATAAGTAGCAAACGTAAGACAGGGAAAATATGGACCCATTGCTGAATAGGGCAGGGGCATGGTGACACGGGACATAGAAAAGATGTGGCATTAAAAGGGCCACATCAATTGCTCTGAGAGTGTGAGGAAAATGTGTTGTTGAAAATTATGGTAATGACTATGTGAATAAAGTTTTATTGATCTGTGCTCTCGGGAGTAACTTAAGGTTGGGAAATTCTTCTTTGTTGATGAGCTAAAAGCTACCATAACCTTTAACTGGTATTTTTCTCTCTTTTTTTTTCCATGACTCCTTAGTAATGTAACTGAGACAATTGAAATGTCAAAACAAGAGCTAAACCAGCAAGTTGGCAGGAGCCTAGGGGTCATACTTAATTTGCATACAATGCTGTACTGTGCTTGTCTACATAATCTGTAATTAAAACGTGGCAACATACCATCATACAATATAGTAGAGATAAGGTGATTTTTTTTTTTCACAGTGCCATGAAGTTTGAAAGACACAGGTTAGCTCATGTCATAGGAAGTATTCTGGTTGTCCAAGTGAAAGGCAGCAGCTTGGGGACGTGCCACTGGCTTTTGGGTAACATTGTCTAGGTTACTTCATTTTTAATGGTTTTATTTCTCATAAATACTTTAAATGGGGGTTGGCCAGGTTTTTAATTCCAGTGTTGCCCTAATATAAGTTGGTAGGTCTCTCTGAAGTTAGTGAAGCTGCACCCTGATGCAAACTGTGTTTGGTTGCAAGTCCAGGCAGAACTGGGAAGGGCGGGTGTCAGAGCAGGGGCAGAAATTGGCTATTAACAGCAGCAGCAGGCCCTGGGAGTGTGACTGTGTAAATGACTACAATGGCAGTCCTTTGACGAAGAACCATGTGGTATACTTGAGTTGCGTATGGCTCGGGGCTTGGTTCGGCCATGTTGTCTGTCTTTATGGGGAAGAGAAAGGTCGAGGCCCTTGAGGAGTGCTATAGCAGCAGGAAGATTCGCTGAGCAGTGGGGAGAACGTGTCAGAAAATAAATTATGTCTCAGCAGAGTGGACAGAGTCTTGGGCTTAAGAGTGTGCTGGGAACATTGACTATGCTGTAAAAATCCCATAAAGTGCTGAGAATGTGCACTGAAGAAACGACCAAGTAGCTGTGTCATAAGAGGAAGCCTGAAAGATTGTTTTAGCCATCTTTTGGAGGAGTGAATATCCTGTGCCCATGGGAGTGCACTTTAGTCATCCACTAAACCTGAGGGAAGATCAGCAGAGAGAAACAAGGAATCAGACTAGGGCAGGTTTGCACCAGGTATGTGTCTAGATACCAAACACAATCTTTGTCTGGTTTTGTTTACATCGAAACTATTTTGGCTTTTAAAATAGTTTCTTTCATTCTGAGAATAATACAGTTTAATTCATGAAAACTGCATTTTATTAAGAACAAACAGAAATCTCACAATATCTCCCAGACAGCCTTTTACATACACACAGCAGTTAGGAAAACAAAGGCTTTTGTCATCTCATTCTATGCTGCAGCAATAGTCATTGCCAAAAGCATTGATTAAAATAAAAATTGTTTTCTCTACCAAAGAATCATACAAAATAGGTATCTACACAGGGTCGTTTGTTTGTTTGAAGTCAGGTAAGCTATAAATAGGAGGTATATGTGCATCCATCAGAGTGGGGTGGTCCCTGAAATACTAAAGAATTGGTGAATATTTTTAAGAAATAAGAATAAAAAGTTCTATATGCCATGCTTCTCAATTTAAAGTGCAGTTATGGCAGAGAATAATGAGCTTCAGGACAGCTCTTGCTTCTTCAACATCTCTGCTTCCTGTTTGCCCTGGTACAAGTCTCTAAGGACATGAGTGTTAGCACTGTAAGGTAAGTACAGCCTCTGAACTGAACTGGAGACACTTATGCCTTGAGCATCCCCAGCACCGATGACAGCTCAGCTTATTCCGAAGCAGCTTTGTTACTGGTGGGATACAAGAAGCAGGCTGCCAAACAGACCTTCAGGTACAGGAGGAATTGTTAGGCACAGGTGATTGAGTGAGGAGGTATAATGCTCTCTGTATTCAAACCGATGTAGCTGTACTAAGATCACTCTGTGTGTGTGTGTGTGAGAAAGAGGAAATACATACTACTGACCACTCTGTCAGGATATATAGTCACTTAAAAGTATCTAAGGGGACAAAAAAAAAAAAAGACTAAATACCTTCTCAAAATTGTTTTTGGCTCAGAAAGCTTCTACCCTTTTCCGTAACTTCAAGGGATGGTCCTTAAATTCATAACAAGTGGGTACATTACAGTATGTGCAAATCAGGTCTCTGTTCATACAATCTTTTTCTGTCTTATGTCTGCCATATTGTTTCCACAACCCACCATGGGGTGGTTTGGTTTTTTTTTTTTTTTGTGTTGCAAAGATGCTGATAAGGGATTGCTTAGAACGATTTTTTGTCCCATGCTATTCTCTTTTAATTTGTGGCTTTGCACCCACCATAAGCGTGAAACAAACACTTCTTGAAGTATCAGCACCACTGTGTGCATTAGTTGGATGTTTCAAGGTTGGCGGGAGGTACTAGGGAGTAAAAACACTGGTATGGTTGGTTTGTTCATTTGCAGATAGCTTTGGTTTGTTATTGCTGAACTCTTTCTAATGGTTGGATTCACACTGTTCTAGTTTGGGAAAGTTGCCCATGAATGCATAATTATTATGAAGTTGCACATGGTACTTTTGAAAGTGCACTTACTCTTCCTTAGCTTTTTTTAGAATGCTTATGAAAATAGCTGAACTCAAGCCAGGTAGATTTAGATTTTTTTGAGAAGAATTGCTATTTTTCTTTTATTTGTTTAAAATCCATTAACCTTCTCAATCATAACGAAGTCCCTTTGAAACAGATCAAAAAAAAAACCCCATTCTTTAGGAAAGTCAGAAGAACGATACTTGAGTACACATTTGCTGACTACCTCCTCCTTGCTATGGTAGCGTGAAGGAAGCAGGAGTTTGAAGGAGCAGCTTCTGTCAAGTCAGAATGGCAGAGCTGGTTTGGGAAGATCTGTTCCAGTTGCTGAAAGACTAGAAAAAGTACAAAACTTGTTTGCCTTGTCTTCCTTTGTCTGAGATTACGTGCAGTTTCAAACACATCCCAAAACATCTACAACAGCGATTAACAGAATGAGTCCTTGAAAGCGCTTGTCTGATGGTGGAGCACGTGACACATTCAGCCCTGCAGCAGAGATCTAATGTTCATCTGTTGCATAGAACAGCTTCAAGTCCCGAAATGCATCAGTCCTGTAGGAGCTAGGGCATCATCTGACACTGTTCCAGTCCCAGTCGTTCTGAGTCCTCAACATGCAAAGACACTAGGTTTCCTCCTTTATTTAAAGTTGAAAATATTCTGGAGTACCACTGAACTCTTATTTGATACTCCCTATTTCAGGTCTGAAATTACCCTTGACTTGCATCGGAATTATTCTTGTCAGTTTAGTTCCTCTTCCTTCTTAATAGTGTCTTCTTTCTCTCCTTCATGTCTGGAGCAAGGACTTGGAAAGTTTCTGTCTTTCAATTTTACCATCAGTTTCAGGGAGGAGTCATTCTAGCTCTAGGGAAAATTAAATTGTCCTCTTGGTTGTGTTAAGCAGTTGCATAAAAACTATTATAGTCTCTGCAAAAAGACTATCTTAATAGTTGTTCTGGGAGTGGCAACATTGAATTTAAACACTGGTAAAAACTTTAATATGATGGCTATTCACAACCAGTGCATGGAGCTGAAGTTACATCTAAACTACCTGATCAGACTATGTCATGTTAATCTTTACACTCTGGTAATAGCCTTTCCAGTGTATATCTAGCTATGATGCAGTGATATGCAGCTCCTAATACAGGCAGTATTTAATAGGATGCATGCTTGTACAGGGTTCATGCCACATGCCACAGTATCCATTACCACTTGTTTTTTCTTTTAATAGGACTGTGTGCTCAGCCCACTGCAGTCAGATTCAAGCCTGTATACCACTCAAATCTGCCTTGCAGAGGTTGCAGTCTAATTCAGGTATAAAGTGAGCAAGTTAGGGATTGATGCAAACAGAAGGTTATTGGAAATAATGATAATAAGTGAAAGGAGTTATGATGAGGAAAACACGTCACTAGAAGTTTTAAGAGCTGGACTGAGATTCTAGACACAGGGTGTGCAGTGATCTAAAGGCAAGTGCAAAGCTGAAAATGGAAGGGATCAAAGAAAAGGGATGTGCTTGTAAGCAAAGCAGTAAGATCAGGAGATGGAAGAAGAGTGGGTGCAAGGAAAGAGGGCAGATACAATGTGACTGGAGCACTGTGCAGGCAAATGACCTGAGGCATGGTATTTTGGATGGAGTGTGGCATGGAAAGCAAACTCCTGCACAGTCCCCAAAATCAGCTTTTTTTTTTTTTTTTTTTATACGAGAAAGGACACTGCCTCTACCCACACTAAGGAACTTTGTCTATTATTATGGAAAAAGAATCAGAGCCCACATTAAAGTAAGGCGTGTAACCAGCAAAATCATAGCAGTCTGCAATTTAGTACAGAGCAGTGCAAAAAAAAAAAAAAAAAGCCACACAACAAACAAAAACCCCACAATCCCAAACAAAAAAAACCCCAAAATCCCGAAAGTCATTTGGAATGAGCCCTCAGAGCAGGGTGGGCCCCTTAGTGCTTCGGGGCACAGAAGGAATAAAGCACCGACTTTCAGTCTCCCAGAGCTTGTTAGCAGGTGTTTTGCTTCGGGAGGGCTGTGTAGAAGATAGGAGTGAAGGTGTCGAACGGTAGTTAATATAGCTAGCAATAAGAAGTGTTGCTTCAACAATCTAGGGGAAAAAAGAAAATTATTAACTGTAAGTCAACTAGAGGTAAGAGTGCCCTTTGATTTTTAGAACCTATTGACTGCATAACTTTTGCAAATGGCTTTCTCACATGGAATTGTTTGGTTTTGAAATGAAGGTCTGTCTTTAAGAGTTAGGTAGAATAAGTCTCTTGATTAAAGGTTCCAGCTTACAAGGGATTTATTGAATGTATATAGCTAGCGCAGCAGCCACAAGTACCAGTCCCCAGGGCTTGTACAAAATGCCCAGCTGTGACTCTGCCAGCTGGAAAGAAACTCACTGTTCATTTTGTAATTACCTTTGGAATTGCCATTGTGAAAAGGAGTTTTTCAGTGCTGTTTTTTCCAGAACTCCTTTCTTTCATGACTACAATCATGAAGTCATCTCGACAGCCTCCAAAGGTCAGCACAGAGGAGTATGAATAAGAGACCTTCAAGTGCTGCAGACAACAGAGAGTTTGAAACAGTCATAGTTCTGTAAAAGAAAAAACGGCCACCTTAACCTAATATATTTGCTACTTACTGCAAGAATGCCAGATCTCCAGCAGTAATAGGTAGTACAGGTAATTGGCTCTATAGGTAACATCTGGCAGGGAAATCTTAAATGAGAATTGCATTTCTAGTTTTCTCCTAGCTTGCTTGATGCCTCACTGCTTCAGAGCAACAGTCCAAACTTTGTTATATCCCAGATGATGGTATAAAGCACACACCACTGAGATTTTGCAAGATGTATGTTTGCTGCCCATCAAAGAGGCAGTTAGCTGTTTCATGAAACCTTACCTTACACTGTAGCTGTAATTTTCCTTTGTTTATGTAGCGTTCAAACATAGCACTGACTTCCCTCATCTCTGACTTCTACAAATTAACTTCTGGATCCATTTGAAGTTAAAGACAAACTTTTAGTGACTTTAAGTGGACTCAGGGGAATGTCTTTCTGTGGGAGGTAAGTTATTTTTCTTAAACAGTGTTCCTCACCGTACCATAGTGTTATAATCCAGTATGCTGATACCATCTTCATTTACAGCTATCCAGACTGGACAGTCTTCCAGTGAGGAAGGCAAAATAGGCTAGAGGGAAAGAAAATTATTAATTTAGATATCTGCTGACCACCACACAAAGATGTTTCTGACATAAATCTTGGGTTTTAAGGGTAAAGTGAAGATGAGAGAGAATCCTATAGGCTTACTGGTCTGATCTGGTTTGATTTTTAAGAGGACTTCTCTCAAAATCTGGAATAACATTTTCAGATTTACATAGAATTTTGGGACTAGTGGCACAAGAGATGCAATGATAATGAAGGCTTTGAGATTAATTAAATTCCATCAGTGTAGTTAAAACCGAAGGAAATGCTAGGGCAGAGCAATAAAACGGTAGTTCTGCTCTGCTCTGGTTCTTATACTACTCCCATCAACTAGTCAGGCAGTGAAGCCTGTTGGTTTCTAGAATACCAGTGCACCCAGTACCATCACATCAATGCAATTTTCTTTTTTACAGATTTTGACAAATGTGCATCAATTATCTGTTAAAGATGAGTTATGTGTTGTTATGGCTAATGACATGAATCTTTCCTGGGAATCTGCTATTATGTGGCTAATGCCATAGGCTTTGCTGTTTAACTATTGAAAAGTTATAAAATATGTTAATCATCAGAAATATCAACATTATTTAAACTCTGGGTGGAACTATTCTATATTCTGATTCTTCAGTGTCATAACTTCAAATACCAGTAACCTCTTCTGCTTTTGCTGCTGACAGTAGAAATAATTGTCTTTTTGAAAACTTCTTGTATATTTACTCAAGAGGTCCCTTTCATCCTTAGACTTTATTCCATAACTATAGCAGCTTTGACTTCAAAGCAAGAGACATGGAACTATGAACAAGACCTATCTCAAGCTTTCAATAGAGGAGGTTTCTGCTGGGTTGCGGAAGATGGTTAATGCCAAAACAAGATTTCTCAGACAGCCACTATGTGCTAAGACATTAATTAGTTTGGGCATGGGTAATAGGTACAGAGCTCTAGCCTGGGATGGGCTGAAGGATGATACAACCTACAGGGAGAAGCACTCCCTCCAGCTGTTCTTTGCTCGCCCATTGATGCCTGTGGGCTGGCAGCTTACCCAGTATGTGCTTTAGTTTTTCTGTTTCTGCAACAGGACATAGCAGTGCTTGCCTCTCTCATGTGGCAAGGAAAGCAGCCAACTCTGTGTCAAGCAGAGAACAGGACAGAAATACCCATTTTCCTTTTAGCTAGCATCAGCTGCCAGGTGTGATTTATAGGAGACTCTTCCCTTCCACCCCTCCCAGTGGTATGTAAATAGTGTTTTTTGAACTATCATTGCAGCCTTGATGACCAGGGAAATTCCTGCCTGAGAAAGTTTGGCAAGGTTTGTAAGGAGAGTCAGTACCCTGTATTAGGAGCAACTGAGGCAGCCAGGGAATCTTCAGTATTTATTTACTGAATGCTAGCAACCCCTAGTGTTTAGAACATGTTTCTCTTCCTTCTTTCTAAACCTATGTGGTACCAAACAGAGCTGTTTGTTCAGAACAGAGTATTGTTCAGTTTTTCCCCTTCCTGAAGTGGAAGCATTTTCAACCCGTGTTACCAGAGATCATAGGTATATGTCTGCTCAGATAGTTCACTCTCAGGAACAGAAAAAAGTGTGCTCCAGTTACCTTAGCAGCAAATATTTTGGTTCCAAAGAGAGGCCATTTCCGGGCCACTGTCAAATAAATTCGAACGCATTCTGGTGGAGAGCATCCCTGCAGCACCATCCACTTTGTCGCCAGCCTGTCAGCCAGTTGCCTTTCCGAATCCAAGACACAAGACAGCATTATTTACTAATGTCTTCCAAGGAAAGGTGAGTAAAATTATAACAGTTAATAGATATACCACTCATTCCAAAAGGGCTGTTCTACACAGCACTACGGACAGGGCTGTTAGCACTGTCAGTTATGAGAGCTGTACAACCTGAGTTTATTTTAGCATTTTCTCTACTTCCACAATTATTTTACTACTAGTTATACTGTAATGCCCACGAATCCCAGTCACATATGAGTTGTTCACTGGTGTATATATTAAACAACTGTAACTACAAACACTCAGGCAGCTGTCACAGTAAAATGCCCAGCTTGTCTTCACATTCAATTATACTCTCACCTTCATCTTAACTTGTCTGTAGTATGCTCTATATGGAGTGGCAATATATATTAACTCACTCTTGATTTGGCTCACTAGGGATGGTTTGGCAGCTACCTGGCTACATGCAGATGAAATTTACTTCCACAAAGGAGGTAATTGTGTTAGTTCCACCACTGCATCCCTAAACAGCTTTGGATCTGGAAGATTATCATTCTCTCTCGTTAAAACAGTTAGAGCCGAGATCCACGGCAGCATCTGAATTCTGTACTTGAGTACTTGAGATCTCTGCATTGTGTGTGAGAATTTCCAAGTCAGAACATCAAAAAGCCCTGCCAAAATATGTCCTACCAGAATTACTGCATGGCCTGAAGCAGCCCATATGTGCTGGCTTTATGGCTGATTGCAAATGTTAGGCATCTGGATTCAATTGACACTTGGGGAAGGGTAGAACAAAAATTCAGAAACAATTCATTTTAGGCTTAGGTTAGAGTTTGTTGGAACTGAGATGGGTAATTTAGAAGTGAAAGGCTTAAACTTCTTGTGAGGGGAAAATTAGTTGGCGATTTGGCTCTTTTTATATGAGTTAACTGCTATTTTCTTTTAAAGGAACCTTCTCCTGACACTTGTGTTTTGTTTAAGTTTCTACATCAAATAATCTTGACAGGGCTTCTTGAAACTTCTTAAATATAAAGACAGCATTTTGCAAGTAAAATTTGTTTTCAGTGAAAAGTATAGTAGAACAAACAATTTACCTGAGCTGTTCAGGAGTAATGTTTTGCTTGTAGCGTTTGGGGTAGAATTTATCTAAGACTTGGTGGAGAAGATGCTGCATTTTCGACTGTGATGTTCCCCCAGGACTTGAAGATCCTGATCGATCCAAATCCCCATATTCCACCTAAGACAATGTTATAGTTCATAGTGCAACAGAACTATGGGGTTTTTAGTGCAGTAGAACATTCCATGAATTCCCATACTGATAACTACCGTGTTTATTAGTCATGCAAAAAGACACTATTAGGCTGGGGAATTTTGTCTACAGCATTTACCATTGTAAATGATGACTGCAACGACCGAGGACATAACTGCCCAAGGAATCCTAAGAAAGTGAAACAAGATATCGGCCAGCTACTTGTTGTAGGGAGACACTTCTGTATAACTGCCAAGCTTTTGGGGTTTATTTTCAGTTGGCCAATTAAAAGAATAGCCTATTTGTAAATAGTTTGGACAATGTTCCCAGCTTCTTCATCTCAGTTTACATTGCTTTAACAAATGCAACAATCAGTTTCAGCTCAGTGAGAAACTATTATCCTGCTTATCATGCCCACAACCCATACTGTGTGTTTTATGTGGTAAAATGCTAAATGCAAGCCTGGAGGTCTAATGGAGGATCCTACAAGATGCTCTTCCTGAGTAAGAGGCTATTGGCAGTGCAACAGGGAAAGTTTTTACTATTAAACGGAATTCTAGTAGTGATACTATTTCCATGTCTCTACTAAGGCACTACTTGGAGCAGTTCTGAGGATAGTCCAGCCTCGCTGTTTTTTTCCAATATTCTTCTTCAGAAGGAAAGGAGAGGCACTCCTATAGCAAATTTACCTACAGCAAAAGGTGTTCTAACAATATATGTATGCTGGTATAATGTGTTTGGCATGGTACACCTCAGACTGTGTATTTCGTAAGAAAAAACACTTTTGATGTAAAAGATAGCTGCTTAGTCAAAGATATTCAGTGTTCAGCTGAAGTCCCTGGAGGACAAAAGAGGATTTCTACCCATAGCCATACTCACCTGAGCCATCAAAGCCACCATTTCCAGAGCTAATTCCTTATTAACAGGAAACCTTCCATTGGCTATTTCATTGCTGACTTGGAAGGCCAGTAGCAACCGCTCCCGGTCTGTCTCACCTTTGGCCTGGCTCCGAAAATATAGCCTAAAAAGCAGAGAGGATTGTGAATTGAAAGTAGAGGTGGGAACTTTAATCAAGGTGAGTAAAAATAAAAGTGTTTTTTCCCCTCCTCCCCCCTCCTTCTCCAAAGTGAACTTTGTGTATTGTGGGGGTACTGGACAGAGATTTGGAAGCTGAGGTGCTTCCCTTATGAACAAAATTTAGGCAAGGAGGCTCAAAACATGCTTTCTAGCTTTGGAAGCCATTTGAATTCTGAATGTCAGCCACTTCAAGACAGTGAAGCCTTATTAAACACAGGTAAATCAGTGTCCATCCATCCCCATCAAGCACAGACAGGCAATATTTAAGATACGGCCTTCTCTGCTTATCACAGAATACAGAACTGCCTCTGCTCTACACGTATAAACTTCTACATGACAGCCTTGTAGACTTGTTATTTTGGCAGCTTTGTTTTGACCACTTACATTGATATTGTTATTGAAAAAGTCTTCAGTTTGCTTCAGCAAAAAAATTTGCAGGCTTTATTTCAAAATCGAAGAAGCATTCTTGTAAATCAAAGCTTCCTACTATTTTTTATTCCCTTCACACTTGCAACTTCTTTGACCTGGTATAGCAAGATGACTAATGGGGGCTGATGACACCAGCTTGGGGAATGCTTCCCAGAACCATTCCGCATGCATGCCCATTTACAGTCCACACCATCTGATTCAAATATTAATTTACAGCTGCATCTATGACTATATTTTCCACAATATGACACAAGATATTCATTCCAGTGGATCAGTTTGTTTATTTTTATGTCAATCTAAGATTAACACCACCATTAGGACCATAGTGACCTTACACATGTCTTATCAGAGTCCTTGGTGTTAGAACAGCCCAACCTTGGAAAGACCTTATCAAAACATCCTTGCTGTGCAGTCTAGCACATTCCAGTCCAATAAAATAATACTGCAAAGTTTCACTCCTGAAACAAATACTGCCTTCTGGGTCAAAAGCAATAACTTCTGCTTCCACCTCTGTTATACCAACTAACAAAGTTCACAGAAATTTGTTTCCACCATTACAGTCAACAAAATCTTCATACGTTCAATACAGAACTTTGTCTCTTTTTTGTTTTGGGGTGGCCTTTGTTTTGCCTGCAAACAGAATTCACATGCAGAAAGCCATTCCTTGTTCTCATATACAGCTCTCCATTCATTGTAATTCAGAATTCCTGTCTGTATTATAAATTATGAACTTGTTCCAGTTTTTGGTTTAGATCTTTGTCTCATACTTTCATTCTCTACTATCTCTTGTCATCTAACTTTTAACGTTTCTTTCTTTTATAGAGTCTGGGCACTGCTACTACATGTCTTCTCTATAGCTTGTGCCATTTAGAACATTGTTCTTGTATCTTTTTCATCTTTGTGATTCTTCGCTTAATTGCAAGTTTCAGCATATTCGTTTTCACTGGTGATTTTTCCCCCAGGTCTCTCTTCCTCTCACCTAACATGCATTATTTAATTATGTTTTAGGATCTAGGCAAATGAAATTGTGCCAAGTATGTCTTATTCTAATACAGCTAGTTCTTAGCCTATTTTAAGTCTATTCTGCTACCTGCAAAGTGTTTTGCGTTTTACCTCTAGGCCATATACCCTCTTTTACACATGTACCACACACAAAAGTCATCACATCTCATGTAGGATTTGAACGCATCTTAGCTAAAATAGTTTTGGCACTAACAGTACTATAAATAACTGGCCATCTACAGAGATATATCCAGTCTAGATATGTTTAATTAACAGCAGTAGTGAGGCCAACCAACGAAGCACAGTACCTGTTCTTATAGGTCAACTTCACAATTCTTGTGCCACCTTCATATTTCCCGGGATGCAATTCTTTTAAGGCTTGTTCCCACTTAGAAATGACATCACAGATCTTTAAAAAATATCATGGAGAGAGGAGAGACAAACTGAGGTGAAATGTACAGTCAAAGCTTGAGGGGAAAGTAAGTGAAAAGAGTATCGTGGAACACAGAAAATAAAGAAATAGACTGGATCAGCATAAACACAACCGAAAGTGGCAAAACAATTCCTTTTTCTATTACACAGTATGTAAAAATCAAAGCATTTCAACTGAAAACTCCAGCTCTAATCTGCAGGGGGACATCTGTAAGTGAATTCTGGCCTGGTAGCAACTCTGTGGCTATGGCAATGTTAGCGAGTAGCAAGGCCCAGGAGAAGCAGATCTGCACAGTGAAACACCTGTTCCTAAGACACTGTGCCCACACTATACGAGTTTCAAAGTGTTTTCCTTTGGACTAGCTTTAGTCTGATCAAATGGCCTGAAAGCCCACTACTATGTTGGATCACATCTTCATGTTTCACATAAAAAGAACCCATTTTATGCTCTCTTAGGTTGCTCCTTAATGTGAATCAAAGCATGGTTAATAGTAATGATTGGTGGGTTCGCTTCAAAAGTGCCCTCTTGAGACAAACTAAAGCACTAACATATCCTCTGAATAGCAGCTGTCTACGTGCTTGGCTAAACCAAACCCTTGGATACGAATGTCCAAACTTTGGGAACATTTGGTCCTAGATTCCAACTTTGTAACTCAGACATATTTTTAGTAATAGCATGGTTAGTCTCTTTGGTTCCATTCAGCTTCTCTTGGTTATTCCAGTCCTTCTACAAGTGGTTTAATAAAGGCCCCTACTTCTCTTTTAATAGCATCTCAATAAAAGGAGTGTGAACATAAGAAGCCACATGAAATACACAATCAGATATCCTAATTCTCTCTTAAGAAGCTATTGAGGTTGCCTTGGCAAGTAAATAATAACCAGTTAATAACCAGTAAAAGTGATTCCTTTGTCTCAAGCTCCTTCGTTTACTTTAATATCTCATCTCTCCAAATGGCGGTTCAATTACCAGCAAAGCTCCAGATTATCTGATCTATATCAGGCCATGAAAGCGAACTATATAATTTGGCACTGTCTGCGGTAGTTTCCTCTTCAAACCCTGTAATTTAAAGTTATTGGCATCTTCTCCGTCCGTTGCCCAATGTGAAATTTTACGCAGTGTAAAACTGAATGTTTTTGTTCCTTATAGGTATCGGGGCCTCTTCAAAGTTGCCCCTACCGCTATTCCTCCATCAATGCTTTACGACAAATTATTGTCCCAGATTTGTATCAAAATCTGATGTGTCTCATTCATGGCCGCTAGCCTGCTCACTTAAGGCAGTCATCCACCTGCAACATGGGTAAAATCTCCGTATGAAAGACACAGATATTAACACTTTATCTGCTTTCCTTTTCCCTCGATCTGAGGCACTCCTCTCTTTTTCAAAGTGAAGGCATACTCAGTACGGCTTTCTCCCTAAGTACACTCATCAACAATGAAAGCCTGAGTTATCTGGAGATAGCAAAGAGATACTTCGTAATCCAATAGATGAGATTTATATAGACATGCCAAGAGACTCACAGCCTAACATAAATTTGTCTCAATTGGGAGTGTCACATTTGATGTTAGTTGTGATATCTGATCATGCTAGCTAGCTCAGTCATGTTTTAATTTTATAGTCAAGACAAATTAAACTTTAAGATGTGCTAAAATCTGAGTTAAAGACTTTTTAAAAATTGACCAATTTATCATGTACTAAAACAGAATGTGCTTTGTCTTAAATAGTATCTCAGACTAGACTGAGCTAATTATAGAATCATAGAATCATTTAGG
>NW_009231954.1:0-818 GCF_000690835.1 Fulmarus glacialis
GGGGGGTAACGGCTGTCAGTGTGTGAGCTGGTGGGGAGGGAACCCCCTCACCCTACCGTGCTTATTGACCCCGCTCTTGTGTTGGCGCTGGCCTTGCGGGACAGCCAACTGGCAGAAGAGGTGAATGAATTCTGAGTGCAAGGCAGACCTTGGGAAATTTAAACTCACTGCAGGGAAGTTTTACGGAGATCCAGTGCGAGATAAAGGTATTTGAGTTTCATTAAAAATACACTATGGGAACCATCTCGAGAGTCAGGGATTTGCCTTTATAGACGTGCCGTGCATGGCAATAAAAGTATTTTTTCTTTGCAAGCGGAGAAAAATGTAACTGCGTATTCTACTAATGTCTTTACAGGTCTACAAACTAGTGAAAATTCTAAATTTTATGCTATCTCCTCACCATTTAAACCATTTAGTAACAAAGGGAAGACTCTGGTCATTCAGTATACTGTGAAGCATGAGCAGAAGATAGATTGTGGTGCGGGATATGTTAAGATTTTTTCCTCAAACTTGGATCAGAAGAACCTAGGTGGAGATTCACGTTATTACATCATGTTTGGTGAGTTTATAGTTATTTCTTCATTACTAAAATAGTGTCACTGCTGTTGTGCAATTCTTCAAACGTGGTTGTGGAAATGGTAGAAAAAACTTAAAAAAAAAAAAAAAGATGTTGTGACTGTAAGGAGTTAGCTCTTCCACGCTTGAGAGATCTCTAAATATGTATTAGCAAAATACATATTTATGCAAACATTCTGAGCTGATTTGAAGGACATAACTGAAAATTATTAGGGTGAGCTTAGAAGAAAAGTGGTTGTTCA
>NW_009231954.1:862-5204 GCF_000690835.1 Fulmarus glacialis
GACAACATACTGTAGGCCATTATCTGCCCTTATATACTTGTATGTAGTTTCCAGTGAAATTAGTGAAATTTGTCATGATGTATCTAATATAATGATATAGTTATTCAGCTTGTGCCATAGATAATTTTAATTTTGCCTGGATTTTTGTTTTCTGGGTTAGTTTTCTGCATTTAGTTCTGTAACACAACTAATCCCCAAATCCAATCAAGAAACCAATCAGATGCAAAGTAAATACACATTTCAAAGATACATAAACTTTAAAATAAACAAGTTACAGGGATATTAGGAGGGAAAAAAAAAACCCAAAAAACAAACAAACAAAAACCCACCCCAAACAACTATTCCAAACATGTAACACCTTTGAGTTCTACTTTTCATCATATCTTTAAAGTCATGTTAATTTTGGGACTTCAGATATTTCTTAGTTCATGATATGTCTGCAATTTAATGATTGCATTCATAATACCTGATACTGATACAGGATGAAACAAGGTTGCAAGGGTAGTGTATGTTATTAAGAAATGTATGTCATCGTGCTTCTTAATTGTAACTTTAATTCCACATTTCCTAGTGAGAGAGCGCTTTCTTGTGATATAAATGTAAGATCCTGGCTATATTTTCAGTATTTTTGCTTTTAACCTATGTAGTAAGCCTTTTTATGTGCCTTTGCTTGTAGCTATTTTGGGATATAAGTAACTTGTATTTGATATTAACTAAAATCATTACTTTATCTGATAATATTTTCAATCTTGTAACACTTCCTCTTGCCAATCAGATATAGATAGTTTTCTTGCAACCATTCAGTTTTGTTCAGAGACCCAGATGGGAGGACTGAAAAATATATGGGAAAAATGCCATTAATTTTATTTCCCCCCTCTAGGAGACTTTGGGAATTATTTTTTCTTACTACTGCTTATGAAAAATCCATTAGAAATTAGTATTATAATTCTGGTGTGGGGCAGTTCCTAAGAACTATATTTAAAGTTCTTAGAAAATTCTACTTGCTTTCTTTAAAACCGAGGTTGACAGATATACACATCTATATACTTTGATTATAAGGCCAGATCAGACTTACGAAGTAAAAATTGAAAACAAAATGGTTGCATCTGGCAACTTAGAAGATGGTTTAGATTTTTTGCCATCGAGGAAAATTAATGATCCAACAGTGAGGAAACCCGCTGACTGGGATGATCAAATCCAAATTGATGATCCAAATAACATCAAACCTGAGGTAATTTGCTCTCCTTATTCTGCATTACTGGATTATCTCATTTCTACTGAATACACATTTGATATAGTTGAACTCCGCACTAGTTTTGCTTTCTTAATCTTCCTGTGTCTCTTTAAAGGGTTGGGATGAACCTGAATACATCATGGACATGCTGAGAAACCTGAAGATTGGGATGATGCTGCGAATGGAGAATGGCATTATCCTATGGTCAAGAATCCTCTATACAGAGTATAAATAATTTCGTAATCCTAGCTATGGATAATACTTTAAGCAACTTTTCTTTGTTTGACTGTATTGAGAACATGTGGTTTATCCTAGGGGGAATGGAAACCAAGGCAGATTGATAACCCAAATTATAGAGGAGTTTGGCCTCATCCGCAGATTGGCAATCCACATTACTCGCCAGACCTCAGTATCTACAGCTATGAAAATATTAGCATCATTGGACTAGAGATCTGGCAGGTGAGATGCCTTTACTGGAAAACAACTTTTCTCTCACTGAGTATATAGCAACCTGTTTACCCTTTGCATATAAACATTATCTGTTCTTTTGGGATCTTAGGGTCTTTAACTTGCTCTTATTTAAATATGTGTACAAAATTGAAAAATCTGTAAGACGCACGGATCTTCTGTTGTAGTTATTGTTTGGATGATAGTTATCTACAGGTAAGTGAGGGGCCTAAACTAGTTTGTCTAAGTGTTGTAAAGTATGACTTACACACCTCAAGTCAGGTGAAGTAACTGAGGCTTCAAGCAGCTCAGTTGCTCCCGACTTACCCAAAGATTAATGAGGAGAAAACTGCCCTCTGGGCTGCCTCTGAGATCTTCCTCTATCTCAGGTTTCTTGGCTAGCCAGTGATAAGACTTAAAACTTCTTAGAAGAGCAGTGAAGTGCCTAAAGTTAAAACAAGTTCTTTAGATTCTTGAAAACAGTTGTCCAAAATGAGAGAATTCTTCATCAAATTCTGCAAAAATCTATGGGGTTCTTAACATGATTACTCTATATTGAATATATGATACAAACATATTGTTAAAAAAAAAGATTAAAACTCTTAAGAAAACAAGGAGGCATCCTTGGTTTTTTCCTATTCCTTCAAAGGTGAGAGCTGGCACAATTTTTGACAACTTCTTGATAACAGATGATGAGGTTTATGCAGAAGACTTTGGAGATGAAACATGGGGAGAAACGAAGGTAACATGAAATTCTTGTGTCTGTTTTGGTTCTCTATTACCACATTTTAAAAATCGCCTGTCTAATCTGATCAAGAACCTATTGGTGCATAAAAATGAAATCTTAATGTTAGGGTCCTGAAAAGGAAATGAACATAAAGCAGACTGAGGAAGAGCAGGAGAGAGAAAGGGTTACAGAAGAAAAATACTTTGAGCAACGGTTTAAGAAAAAGCTAGAAAGAAAAAAAGAATCTGGAAAGGACAGAGAAGTGAGGGACACTATTGAGAAGGAAGAGCTTTAATTGTTATTTGAAAGAAGTTCACTTTTTTTTACTTAAATCTGTCTATAGAGATTTTGATAGTTTGTTAACAGCTTGTTGGAATCGGCAGCGATACAGTTGTATTAAAACAGGATTTTTTAAAAAATCAACATTAAATTTTGTGACCAGTTTCAGTTATTTTTAATAAAAATACCACAACATAGTTAAATTCTCTATAGAAAGGTTATTTTTTTTATTAACTGTATCTTAACACTGCTAAAATGTTTTAAAAACACCTGTAATAAAGCACTAGGTTTTGGAACTGTTTTACACTTTCATTAAATGTAAAATTCATGCTCATTTTTGTTGAGGAAATATCGTAATAAGCTTTTAATGATATTTCATTAAGGGGTTCAGCATGTCAAATGTGTGAAGCATGTTTCACAACATACTTTAAACTAAGGAGGAGATAAGCTTTGCTAAGCTTCTGTAGTAATTGTGCACCTGCCAGAGTTTCACGGATTACTGCAGCTGTATAGCTGCACCGTGGCTGCTCTTGGCTGTTCTGCCATGGCTTATCTGCTGGTGGAACCTTCTAGTGCTCTGTCTCAGTGTGGGAACTGCGTGACAGTAGTCTGTCCATCCACAAATCTGTCCTTAGAAGTTTAAATGTATTCAGACAATTTTCTCCTTTCCAAAAATCTGAAATGAATATATAGAGTGTCTGGAAGCTGTCTTAAAATTTTATAATTTTTTTTCCTAATAGGGTGGTGGGGGCATTTGAAACAGTGAACGATGTGCCTGTTTTTCTGTCTGACCTGTCTTGTAACTCACTCTTGTAACTTTTTCAGTCACTTCCTTCATCCCTTCTCAGGTCCTTCTGCTCTTCTTCATATCCTTCCCCCCCCAAGAACTAATGCTATAAATTTAGCAAAAACTGAAGCCAGACTTCCAGAGCCAATGGTTTTGCATTTACCTCTAGGCTACCCCGACACTGGCTGAGAAGAGTTTTGTGTGGTAAGGAGATAGGGAGTGGGAGGATCTGTGGAAGCCCCGACTTCAGCCAGGCCAGTTTCTAGCCTGTGGGGTGACTGAGGTCAAATTCTTTTGCTTCTGCTTGGTCAGAGTGCTGTCTCCTGTAAAACAATTCCAATGATGCTGTGGGGTGAAGAACTTTGAAAGCTATTGAAATACACTGTAAAGACAGTCGCCCTTTACCTTTTTTCCTAAACAAATTCCTGTTGATTTAGCTTTTGTATGTCCACAATGATCTAGCTTCACTCAGGCTGCTGTTCAGTATTTATACGTTGCAGCCAAGGATTTGTTAACTTTGTTGTATTTGATGCTGAATATTTGATCATAGACCAGAGGAAGCTTGATTTGGTGAGGTCTGTTTTGACAAGGTTTAGTGTAATGAAGTAAAATAACTAGGTTTGTCCAGGAGAAAGCTGGATGGAGGTCGTCCAGCTAAAAGGTCGATCAGTGCCTTGACTCAGTTACCTGGAAGAATATTCCACAGGGCAGCTGCAGTCTTCCCTAGACCTACTTTGTCCATAACGTAGGTAGGTCACCGCCAGCTTCGCCTCAGGCAGAGCCATGCCTGGGAGCAGGGAGACTGCGGGAAGCAGGGGCTGAGCTGCGGCGGGCGGGAGCAGCCCCAGCTCATCGGCGTGCGGAACGG
>NW_009231955.1:0-9131 GCF_000690835.1 Fulmarus glacialis
CGATGGGCACAGGCATCTTGGGCCCCTGGGCTAAGTTGCCGCCATCTTCGTCCTGGAGAAACACTTTTTTGGGGGGAGCTCTGCCTTTTGCGTCATCTCCTCCCGCGCCGAGATCTCTCTATCCTGGCGCATTGGCAGCAGCAGCAACTCTGCCTCCTCCCGCCTGAGGAGGAGGAGGAGGTGGGAGAGGCACTGGGGACCACATGGCCCCTCCAAAGGGCTTCCTTGGTGCAACTCCTTCTACTCGTCTCACCGAAGGGACTGCTCAGTACCACCCTCCAGCCCTCTCTCCTTCAGGGTCTACTTCCCTTTGTGGCCCTGAAACACCATGTCCACACAGGATGGTGGCTGAAGAGGTCTGTCGCCATGTCTGTCCTTGTCATAGCAAATCACAAATGGCAGATGAAACTCCAGGCGCTGGATCCTGGCAGGTTTTGGCCCCACAGCAAAATGCCTGAACACAGCTGCCTGTCTTTTAGTCAGCGAGCTGGAAAGCATAATGCCCATAAAACCCACACTGTTCCCCCAAGAGAGGTTTTGCAAAACCCTGGTCCAGCACATGAGCTGCCAGTCTTTGTGTTTCACCTTTTAGGTGTCACCGCCTGGAGAGAGAGAGCAGGCTTAACTCTCCCGCTAGGGTGATGAATTGGTGATGATCTCCACTCAGACCCACAGCAGAGATCCCACCACCTTCTGGCCCCAACCAGCAGGGGCCCTTGCTTAAATAAACATACTGTTTGGTCACTCCTAAGTTATCTTCATCTTGCTTGCTGGCGCACCTTAATGTAACAGCAACAGAAAAACTTGGATCCCACACAAGATAAGAGAAGGTGCCAGCTAGAGGTTGAACATTATCAGATGAAGACCTGGAGTTACAAGGTCTTCTTCTCGAGACATCAGGTATGCTATCTGGCCATAGCATAACCAAGAAGTATATTTTAATTTCTCCATTGGACTGGGGGAAGGTTCAGAGGCCATACCTTTCCTTGTTCCAGAGGCTTTCCCCGTCCTGGCGTAAAGGACCATTTAGAACTGCTAATGGCCCTTGAACAAGGTGCACAATGTACCCCAAAAGGTGGCTTTTCCCCATTACTTGCTTAAAGAAAGCTTTATTCCTTAACAAACATGTCCATGGCCTATAACGGATATAGATCGCTGACAGCTCTTTGATTCAGCTTCAAAAGGTGTAGTGGGAAAAAATCTGAAACTAGACCGTATCAGAGGAGGACAAAACTTGTACCTTTTCTGACTGCAGCTGTCGTTAACTGAGATGTGAGCTTACCAAGGAATGTGCTGGAATTTCCATCACTTTGAGTAATAAATCAAGGCTGGATGTCTTTCAAAAGGAGATGGTATACCTCAAACAGAAGATGCACACCCGAGGGAGGAATTGCTGAGCGAGGTTCTATGCCCTGTGTTATGCTGCAGGTCAAAGCGCATTATCATAATGGTCTCATCTGGCCTTAAAAGATCTATGAGTCAAATTCTACACCGAGCAGAAGTTATCTGTGGATTTTATTTTGATAGACTATTTGAAGACACAGAAATAAGTGCTAATATTATAAGAAAAATCAGAATACATCTTTGCAATTCTCAGTCAATCAGCTCACACCATCTGCTAAGAGTACATTATTAATTTTGGTCTTGGAGCTTTGACTGCAGTGATTTGACATACTGGGCCCTGTACTGTATCTGCATTTTTGTAATGCTTTCTGTTCTGGGACAAGACCATGACTGAGTTTTTAAAAGGGAATCAGAACAACTTAACTTAATTTAACATGTGGTGTCATTTATTTAACTACATTTTGCTTGTTTGGTTATGTATTTTGTGGTGGAATAGAAGGACTGAAACAGAAATACTGGGAAAAAAAAAAAACAACTGGGATAAGCAACAGGTTCCTGACATCAGGTCTGAGATTTTCAGAATGTTCTCTATTAAGATATGTGGCATTGGCTGCATAATTATTCTCTATTTGACAGCCAAGCTCAAGGTGTAGAAAGTCGGTTTTGGAGTCCCCACCTGGCAAAGAGGCTTGATTTTTTTTTTTTTTTTTAAATGTTGTTTTCCCGTTGTCCTATTGGGAAAATGAGAGGGTAATAGGCAATTTTGCAATCCATGGGGAAATTAGAAATCTCCATAGTGGAATGTTAAGAGTTGGTAATGAAAAAATACTGGTATCCAACCTCATCTGAAACTTAATATAAGAATGAATTCCTAAGGCTGTTGCTTCTCTTGTTTACACTTGTCCAGCATCAAAGCAAATAATGTCAATCTGCTAGGATTTTTTTTATATACTTGGCTTCTCCAAAAAATCCATTTTCACGTCATGCAATATTTGCACACATTTCCCAACTTTTGTCTGGAAAAATAGAGTGAGAGTTCTTTTTCAACACCTAGCTATAAACTATAAGACATTCAGCATTCCTGAAATGAGCGCATCCTTGCTTTTCCAGTGACAGTTTTCTGTAACAGAGAATGTGTCAGGCAGAACTGTTGTTTCGCCTGTTATGTTTCCCCCAAAGCCCCATTCCCTCTCCACCTAGCACGGTGAATAACTTACAGCGTTAGTTGCAGCAGCTGGTTCCCGATGGATCTGAACAGATGCAGTTCAGTTCTCTGGTGCCCCTTAGTGTTAGGTCTTGGAGCTCAAGGGAAAAAAATAAGGCTATAAAATAATATCTGAAAATCAAGAATCTGATTGCATGCGGTGGGGGAAAGAATCTGAAGTATATACTGTAGCTGCTTTCTCTCAAAGATCCTTCAAAATTTTGTTATCATAAATCCGATCTAAATAACAGAATTTTGTTTAACTAGGTTAATGAATTATATGAACGTGAAGAAAAGGGACAAACTTTCCTCAAAAATATCATTACAGAAGCATGTCCCCATATTCATCATCCATCCCAAATAACTCTAGTGGCGCAAAATACTGGCTTCACTTTGAAATTACACTTTTTATTGGGAATATTTATCACTTGTGTTCCAAAGCTTGGCAAGTGTGAGGAACTCATGGAAGTCTGTCTCTCTAGCTGGTGGAGTCACCAGATGTTTCACAGATGGATCTCCTTAAAGTAATGTAGTTCATTGTCAGCTCTACCATACAGTGCTTCGATCAATACAATCAGAGCTGACATTCTTTAATTCCTTGACTTGTAATATGTGAGATATAGCTACTTTATCGAGCACTGAGGACAAAGTCTAACAGAATGAGCATGCACAACATTCAAGAGACTTGAAGCTATTGCTTAGCCTACATACCATGTGGTTTTTTTTGTGAAAGTACTTTAGATTACAAGCAGAAATAATTCTTGACATAACATGTTAATGGTAATAAACACTCATAGGAATAGAAGGCTTTACTGTTTCAAAGTAAATGTTCTTAAATATTTGCCTAATATCATGCATACAGTAATTTCCTGCATTAGTCTCTTGCTTTTCTTTGATTTTTTTGATATAAAATTGTAAGGTCTGAAGAGCTGTATATAGGTCTTTCAGATGATTTTAACAGGTATGAGAGCCGAGTCTTGTCTTTGCAATGTATATTCTTTATATAAGAAAAAAAGTATTTTCTAATTGCTAAGCAGCACTTCTTTTTGTAAAATCTTGCAGCAGGGTATTTTTAAAATAGTAGATTTCATTTTAATTTTGGGTTGACTGTTTCTACTTAAAGGAGCAACTGTTGCAACAATTATTAACAGAAATACTCAGTTAAACCCTTGCACTGGAGTGTCATCCAGCACTTTTAATACCAAGCAAACATTATCAGGCCCTTTACTAGTTCCTCTTATTTTTTTTTTTTTTTGTAAGTTAAACAATTTGTATTCAAAAGGAATATCTATACATCCTTTGTAGGCAAAATGATATGTCAACTACATGCTATAGCATCCTCAGAGTTGTGTAATTTTTGTTTTATTTTGACTTCTTACAACAAATTGTGGGTATTATTTTATCCATTACCTGGGAAGGGAGTCAGAGATTTAATTATCTGAGTCTATTTGCTAAGAATAATATCCGTGATGGTTGTGAGGCACAAGCAAGTTAAGAACACTGAAGAATTCATTTTATTTCCCATCAAATTCCTAATGTTTTAGTTTCCCATTCAGTATTTTTCAGAAAGCTGATTTATTGTGAGAAAGTTTCAGGCATCTGGGCCTGATTTTCCAAAGCAATGGGAAATTTCTGTTAATGTTAGCAGGGACTGAAGCTACTAATCCCTGTTCAAACAGCTCTAATTCAGATGTTAAGATCCTTGCACTCTCCTTTGTTCCCACTTTCCACTTTACCTTCAGTTTTGTCCCTTTGGCTTGATTTTTTTTTAAGCCTTTCTTACAAAATTAGAGGATTAATTATCACCCATTAAGTTATAAAAGTTTGTCAGACTGGACTTTAAAAGGCTGTGCAGTACAAACTTGGAAGATACTAATGTCATTAAATTGATTGAATTATCTTGCAGATGTTTGCTCTGTATCCTATAAGACTTCTTGCTAGAGAATGAGAACATGTTTTTGTTTGTTGACGTTTTCAGCCATGGAACAATGAACAGATAACATGGGATCTGGAAGTCCGATAATTTCTCTCCAAAAATTGTAGGTCATCTTTATCATGACATCTTTATAATGAGAGCTCAGTCATAATATTACATCCAGCTGGTATATTTGGGCATAAGCTGAAATGAACTGAGGCTATTCTTCATTAACTGAAGCCATCAAACAAGTGAAATATAACTTTTGCACATGACTGCAGCAGGAAGAAGATAATATAAATGTCTCGTGCGAATTAGCCTAGGCCGATTAGAGTAAGGTCTGATCCAAAGCATGCTGAGATCAGGGGAAAGATTGCTATGGGGTTTTAAACCAGGCTTGTAGAAAGGAAATAGACAGAAGAATAAAGATTCCCCTTATATGGGGATGGAAAAAAAAGGATTGAAACAACCGCCAAAAGGTAGATTACAGCTTTTAAAATATTTTTTCCTCTTTTCCCTCTCTTACTAATTGTATTCATTTGCTGTCTTCTATGTTGTAGCCTTCTAATGTTATAGCCTGACTATGTTTTTATAGACATCAAAGACATCTTTTTGTTTTTTCTGCTTGGTTGCCGTATAGATATCCCAGCCCTTCCTTGTGTCAAAATACACCTTATAGGAAAGAGGTAATACTTGATTTTTCTCAGAAATACTCCTTTATAATATTTTTCTTAAATAAAATTTTAAAATGTGAGCACTGTATGAAAAGTCTTAAGTTTTGGTTGATCAGCCACATAATTTTCATTTGCTTTCTCTCACCTTCACTCAAAGAAAAAAAAAGTACTTTTAGATATAACCTCACTGTTTAATTCATAGTCCGATTTTCTATTTAAGCATATTACTGTAGAATATTTTTGATCAGCTTAAGTTACAATGCCTACATTAGGTAGGTTTTCTTTGTGATGTATTGATATGATGCTGCTATTCCAGAATTCACACTAACTTGTATTTGCAGCCCTGTTTCCACCCGTGTCTGTAGTATGAAGAATGTGGCAAAGAGAGAAAGAATTAATTTAGAAAGAACATATGTTACCAAGTAAACTTCTCCCTGCTTATTATCCCACCTTTTATTCCACTTTCTTGGAAAATATGCCATCCTAGAAAACTCTTTTGAGACTGATCATATGCAAGTTTGGTAATATCTTTATGTTTCGAGTACTCATGGCTGCAGTGTGACTTTTAAATGCGTTTGGCAGCATGGGCATGCAGGAGAGACATCTAACAGACTCTGCCCTGAGGTTGCTACATGTGGGGGTTTCTTCTTTTGACCATAAGAAATACTCCTATTAATAAAACATACCTAATTATGTATAGTTCTGACATAGAGCTTGATCATAGGCTGAAAAATTAACATTGTAATATATATATCCTCAAAAATGTAAACAATTATCTGGAACTTTTTGTCTCATCTAGCCTTAGCTATCTAGACTTAGGCATCCAGTCAAAGCTTATCCTTTCATCACCTTGCTAATAAAAAGATACAGCTACCTCCAGAGCACAGCTTATTCCATCCTTAAACAGTGTCTAAGACAGGCACTTTTGTACGGCAAGTCATCTTCTGCCATCTTTTTCCATTGATTATGGAAGAAATCTCCCTGATTAAATTGTTGCTTATCGAACTTAGCTTTAATTCTCTAAAACATAAACAATAATTTTAAGTTAATCAGCCAGGTTCCTGGCTTTGTCTTTGTGTCCTACAAAAGATTCTTCCTGAAGAAGCTGTAAACGAGTGTGGAAGCCCATATTTGAGACATTTTTACATTTCCTTTCATACCAACTTTATTCTGTTGTTTACAAGAAAAGCAGACATGAATGAACCATACATTAACGCTCCGTATTTTTTGACCCGGGAGGTATCTTTTTCCGCTGAACTGTAATATCCTGCCTTCTGCCAAGTGGCTGCAATGCCATCTGCCAGCGAGGGAGAGAGAAGGTGGTTTTTTTTCTCTCTGCCTCCCTTGCCTTCCAGGGTATTCCTGTGAAGAAGGCATGTGACTCAAGTTGTAGGATGACTCAAGCTCTTGTGGTCTTCTTGGAGTCGTCCCACAATCAATTTAATGTGTCTGACCTAAAGGCAAATGTCTCCTTCTGTCTGCGACATCACCAGCAATTCTCTAAAGGCTTTGGCTTCGGTTCCATATGCATTGCGAGAGATTCAGAGAGCTGAGTGCAGGCTGCAAGTAAAGAGCTCCTGAGATTTTGTTCTGTTTCCACTCTTTAGATGGGGCATGGTTCTGGCAAAGCATTCATTCCCTCTTCCTCAGCATCTCTATTTATAAACAGGGGAGGCTGGGAGAATTAGCTAATGTCTGCAAAGTTACTGTTCTAAATAATAAAAATAATGAATTCACCTCTTGATGGGCTACTATATAGGTCAGCATATCGTGTTATTTCTTCTCTCATTTAGCTCCTAAGGACTGAGTATTTATTATTGTTTTGAATCAGGTTGCTCCCCCTTTCTAAGTGGCATACATGCCCTTGTGAATAAGCAAATAAAGATTTTCTACAAAAGGGATCTCGTTCAGATCAGTCTCAATCTTAGAGTAAATGAACAGTATTGCTTTTCTAATTTTCCAGTAAAATACATTACTTGATATTTGGTGATACATTACATTTTCATTACATTACATTGCTGGGAAAGCAGAGCTTTATTTTCATGGTTTTTTCTTGGGGGGGGTGGGGGGAAGACAGAGAAAGGAAATGTAGTTATACTGGGTACTTTAGTCTCCTAATTAGCTTTGCTGGGTCTTAAATTTAACTCTTACATTCTGTTGAAGTTAATTTTTCTTCTCTTTCCTTTCAACTTGTTCTCCTTTTTGCTTCTGGAGACAGCTCCTGATGGCCAGCTGTGGCTGTGTAATGCTCACTTCCTCCCCTAGCACCAAAGCAAATACATGGGCTTCCAGCCCATTACCTAGATTATTCAGAGTCTTGCTAGGAGTAGGCAGACAGACTCTGCCTCTAAGTGCCACCATTATGGCTATAATTTGCTTGAAGCCGCAAATACGGCTGGCCCAGGGCCAGTGGAAGTGCGCTGTGTGTTGCTGAGGTGGCCGCATGCTCTCAGGGTTCACAGGCCATCATTTCATACGGTGTTGGCCGGCTCTGCTGCATATGGGCTTCATGAAAAATAAGAGATTAAACACTTCAGAACGGCAATGATCTTCAGCTTCTTTTTGGTATTTCTCTGAAAAAATTAGCAATTTCACTCTGTCATTACTTTTTTTTTACTTTTCTTATAATTACTTGTAAGAGAGAACTTCTTCAATTACAGACCAGAATCTCTTTTAGTACAGAAAGAAAAATGCAAAACAAAGGGGGAGTCACTGCTGTACTTTAGATACCTGACTTAACACTGACAGAGGGAATTCACTAAAGCAGGCTGGTTAATCTCTCTGAAGTCCTTCCTTAGTCAGTGTATAGAGATAGGCTCCTTTGTAGGGAAGAATTTTAATTAGACTCCTTCTCAGCATCACCCCGCAGAAGAACCTCTTTCTCTCTTCTCTGTCCGCTGAGCCTCAGGAGGGAGGTGGTTTAGTCTGGCACCTAAAGCAAGGTTTAAGACTACTCTCCAGAGTCTCTGACGTGCAGGGCACATCAGTTAAAATCATAGAAAGATGTAATAGGTGGTTAATAGACACACTGGATTAGGAAGGGTGAGAGTGTTATGGCAGTAAAGACATAGTTAAGGAGTAACCAGTCGGGAGCCCGTAATTCATACTGACATTATTGAAACTTGGAGACGCCCTTTTGAAATGGAAAACTGTTGTTTTTCTTTTTCCCTGTTTTTTAATTAAAATAAATGTTTCTGGCTTCCTTATTTATCAACTGCTGTGAAAGCTGCACTCTTTTTTCTGTCTGAACTGTCTGCAGTGACTAGTTTGAATAAAAAGGACAGACTTGGGGGTTCAAAACAGTGAAACTTGTGTTGCTCATAAAAGGTGTCAGGGCAGACCAAATTAAATGATACTTTGGCCTTCAGGTTTTAATTTTACCGGTAGAGTGAATATACTCCTGTCTTAAGGTATTTTAAAAGCAAACCCAACATAGTTAGGTTAAGAAGTGGCACAAAGAAGGGACAAGAATAGTGGAGAATTTATTTTGCTTTACATATACAATGATATGGAGAACTTAAAGTTCTTGATGGAGAAATTTCATCCAGAAATAAGGAGTTAGGACTTGAAAATTTCATAATTTTTGGTAGCCTTCTGGCAGAAACTTGATTTCTTAATTTCGATTTATCTACACTTTGGATGATGAAGCTACAGCTGAATATATGAGTACTCCAAAAATGATGGCATATTTTTATATTAGGCATTTCAAAAAAGTTAATCAGATGTTAAAAGTTAACCAGATGTTTAGACAGTGTGTAGGTGACTGAAATGTTTATGGTATTCTACTGAGGCACAAAACCAGCCTAGGTACTTTACATAACTTCAGTTTAAAGGTTTTGTCATATTTCCTAGGCAACTTTCTCAGTCTTTAGGTGCTGTAACAGTAGAAACATATACACTGGTTATTCTTGGGGGAAGCAGGAGTTATTTTGTAGTAGCTATTTTTAGCCCAATGAAGACTTTTCTCCTACTTAGAATCATAGAATCATAGAAT
>NW_009231956.1:0-226 GCF_000690835.1 Fulmarus glacialis
TACTGGGGCACAAGGGGGTCCTCTGCATCCCTGTGCCCCTGTGATGGATGCAGGACCCCACCGCGGCTGCTGCACCTCCCCCCGGCAGTGGGTCGGCTGGGCTCAGCCTCTCCGGAGTGCCTCCTTATAGCCCCCCACCCCGGTCTCTTGCAGTCCTGACCTTTCGGGAGATCTGGAATCGTAGTTTCTGCCGGCCTCTGGAGCAGCTGGTGGATGTCCTTACCGA
>NW_009231956.1:341-944 GCF_000690835.1 Fulmarus glacialis
GGGTCTCCGCTGCGTCCCCGTGGAGACGAGCACGGTCACCATGCAGGTAAGCAGTGCCGCTGCAGGGCCGTGGCTGTGCCGGGGAGGTGGTGGGCTCCTCGCCAAGCACCAGGAGGGTGAACTTGCAGCTTCACATCCTCCAGACATGGTAGCAGCATGGATAACAGGGGAGGGGGCTTACTCACAACTGCTCAAATGCATGCCAAACCAGGAGGGTCCCTCTCCCTGCTCTTTGGGCTTGTCCCTGAGGCCAGGTGACACCTCTGGTGGCACTGGCCTCGCTCCCTGCTTCCCTGCCCTCTCCTCTCTGCGTGGTCCATCTTGCTGATTGCCGTCGCCTTTCCAGACCTTCCCTGTCCTGCAGTGGGCCTGGGGGTGTCCCAGTTGCCCTGACGGGGCAAAGCAGACGCTGCCCCTGAATTGCAGGGAGAAGCGAGGCTCTCGTGTGTCAGGAGATGCCCGCGGTGGTGCTGACAGTGAATGTGTGCTGGGGGCATGGTGGGTGTGAAGGGCTGTGCCAGCTGCGTTTCCAGTCCCCACTGTGGGAGCTGTGCAAAGTGGGGTGGGAGATCCTGGGCTGCGAACAAGCTGCCGGTCGACTCT
>NW_009231956.1:995-2320 GCF_000690835.1 Fulmarus glacialis
TGCGCTGAGCTGCCGGAGATCAACCCGCTGCTGCTTCAGGGAGCAGGGAAAAGCCCTGCTTTGCCATGGGTGACAGACTAGAGAGTGCCTGCAATAAATCACCAGTGATTTTGGTCCCTCGGGGGTTGAAAGCATGTTGGAAGGCAGGGCAGGAGTCTCCAAAAAATCTTGACTGAGGTGGAGCAAGTGCCTGACATGAACGGGAGGCAACTCCCCAAGCACAGGTCTCCCTCCACAGGAGGGATCCTGCTGCTGTGTGCGGGGTGGCACCACCAGGCTCTTCTGCGTGGGCTAGTGTGGATCACACCAGTGATGAACATACCCCGTGAAGCCCCTGGATGTCCAACCCGAACTGCGGGCTGGGCTGTGGACTGACATGTGACAGGGCAAATCCTGCACCCCTGGGCTCAGGAGGCACCGTGGTACTGACTTCAGGCGTGGTGCTGCGGTAAAGTGGGCCAGGAGGAGGCAGCAGCAACGGGAATGGTCTGGAAAACATGACTAGGGGCATATTCCCATCAGAAAAGGGAGATGTGTAAAGTGGTCAAATATGTGAAAACTCTCCACAAGAGCAGAGACAGAAAAATCTCCTCTGAGGCTGGGAAATCCCAAGACCAAGGGACTTAAATTACAGCCCTGAAGACACGGGGCGGCACTAGCAGAGCCTCCCAAGCTGCCGGGGCAGCTGGGCCTGGCTGGTGCTGCCTGCGTGTGGAGGTGGAGTCTCCGCTGCTGGAGGTCCCGAGGAACAGGTTAGACACGCGTCTGCCCGAGAGGCTGGGGTGGCGAGGCAGCACCGCAGGAGCCCTTCCAGCCCCCTCCTGCCGCCGGCCGGGAAGTAACCTTTGCTCCTCTTTCAGCTCCTGAAGATAAAGCCAAGTGGGGAGGCACCCTACGTGGAGATGGCGTTCACCGAGCACAAGCAGTGCGAGTGCAGGTAGGGACCCCCAGGCTCATTTTACACCCCTGTGCCCCTCCAGCAAGAGTGACCAGGCCAGCTCACCCTGTGTGTGGGACAAGGATGCCCTGGGGGCACCTCGGCCGTGCTGGGACACCCTCACTGTCTCTGCGCTGGTGTTTGCCAGTGCTTATGGCCCTCGCTTGTGTGCAGGCTGCACCGCGCCTCTGCAGCCTTCTCCCCGCAGCCAAGGGGGTGCATAGCATTGTGCGGCCAGGTCAGGCACCATGCACTGTCTGCAGGGCTGGAGCTGCTGCGGCACCCCAGCTCTGTGAGCAGGGATGTCTGTGCCCCCCATCCCTGCGGCTGCTTGGCATGCCTGGCGTGTGCTCCTCTGGCCGGAGGAGCCGTCTGTGGGTAACGGAGC
>NW_009231956.1:2362-9735 GCF_000690835.1 Fulmarus glacialis
GTTTGGTGTGGGGCAGTGTGCCCAAGGTGGTGGCTCAGCAGGGAGCTTCATGGCTTGGCATACCCGAGCGTGACCATGGCCCAAAGATAAAGCTGAAGGGCTGGGCCTTGGGCTTCCATTTAAGGGAGGCTGCCCCATCCAGGGCTGGGAAGCAGGGGTTTACATCCAAGCCAACAAATGAAAGCCTAAAATGTGCAGTGCCAACCTGGCATGGATATGCAGCGCTGGCCCGGGACGAATGCGTAGCACCAACCTGACACAGACTCCTGGCACGTACTTAACCCCTCGGGGTGCTCACTGTGTCCCAGAAGTGGTGAGAGACTGGGCAGGACGGGGCCTCTGCCAGGGAGCTGCAGTGCTGTGGGAGCAGGGAGCGGCTCCGGTGCTGCCCGCAGCCGGTCCCCGCTGCAGAGCCTCTCCTGCACCGCCTGCATGAGGGTCCTGGCGTTCGCTCTCCATCATGACCCCAGGGCAATTTAGTATTGCGAAAACTGGGGACTGAGACTGCTGGGCAGCTGTTAGATGTGATCCTTGCCTGGAAGAAGAGCCTGAGCATCCCCGGGTCGGTATTCCCCTGCAGTTGTCAGGGCGGCTGTGCTGGAGCAGACCCAAGGCCTGTCCAGCTCCGCACTGTCTCTGGAGCATCTGTCAGTGGATGCAGAAAAGGGAGCGGGAAGAAGCATGTGTGTTACTTCCCCCCGACTCCGCTTCCAGCTATTTTCCGTGCAGGGAATTTCCTGAGCCTGTTGTGGTTTTCCTACCTAGGGTAACTCCCAGGGGATCTCCTATGAGTATTTGTGCAGGCTGCCTTTGAATCTGTGTAAACCACTTGCTTCTGCAGCACCTTTTGGCTTCTCCCTAAGCTGCCTTCCACACCTTTACATCGCTCCCCTTTGAAGTTTAGCATAGGTGTGATGGATGTCCTGGCCTTGGCCCCTATAGGGGATGCTTAAGCCAAGTATGTTGTAGCTGGTTGTCTGAGAACCACTACTGAGACTTTGCAGCAAATCCCACGTGTTACTCAGGACGTTGCATCTTGTTTAACCAGCTGAGCTATGAAAGCTGTCACTGAGAGCAGCTGAAACTGAACCTGTGCATCCTGGCTTCATGGGCAAAATGTCACATCCCCAGGGGAGTCACCAAAGCCGACCATCCCCTGCCCCTTTGCTGTCTCTGCCTTCTCTCTGCCTACTGCAATCAGCTCCTGGCTGAGGAGTTGATAACGTGAAGAGAAGTCATATTGGGTAGGTTTTAAGCACGAATGAGAACAGGCAGACTGTGCACACTGGGCATCTCAATAAACCACCTCCAGCAGCTCAACAGACAGCATTGCCCGAGTAACCACTTCACTCTGTCCTTTTCCCGCCCTGCAGGCCCCGGCAGGACCTGATGAGGTTGGGAAGGTAAGCAACATCAGGGGTGGCGTTACCGGCTGGGGTTGTGGGTCTCATCTCCCACACGTCAGCCTCTCTTGTGGTACTTTCCTTTTGAAGGAGGAGGTCCAAGGGCCGAGGTAAGAGAAGACAAGACAAGAAGAGACGTAAAGACTGTGAACTGTAAGTGAGCAGGGGCAGATATGGGTGGTGCCTTCTGGGTTCATGCCTTTGGGATGAGCAGCTTCGTTAAGCCTTTAGGTCTTTACTGACACTGTGAGCAGTGAGGGGTTTGTGCAGAGCAGACACAGGAGAAAGCAGGACAGAGGAGACAGTGGGCAGCTCTGGGAAAACGGGCCTTTTACTGAAGGCTCAATAGGTGCTCGGTAGTCTCCAGGCTCAGCTGCTCAAAGCTGGCCAGTCCCACGCACGGTGGGGATGGATGGGCTGAGTGACTTGACGGTGTGTAGCTCTATCGCCATCACAGATCACGCTGGGTTTCCTGGATCCATGAATTTCCAGTTTCAGCCTCATCTTGCTGCCAGCTGTGTCCTTCCTGCAGTCCTTGGCTAGCCATTGTTTGGGTTACTCTACACTTTCCCTCCTTACATTTAGCTGACTGTCTCAAACTGCTTGCTGTAACAGCACAGGCTGGACTCTTACTGCAGACGCTTTTGGGGTACGGCGCCTGCGGCTGGCACTTTCCCATTGTACTTCCCTGTCTTTTCTGAAGCTTGCTGCTTGGGGCTCAGCCAGCACCTACAGCCCCATCGCCCTCACTCCTCCCTGTGAAGAGGCTGCCTGCGGTCCCTACCTCACGGTTTGGTGCCAGAGAGGCCAGGCACAGGGAGGGGGACCCAGGGCAGAGCGGGTGAGCCTGGAGGTCCTGGTGTCCGTCTCCCCATCCTGGCAGCACTCACTCCATGCCGTGGTCTCTTTGCAGATGTGGCACTCCGCGCAGGTAGCCTCTGCTCTGCCCCCAGCCTCGCTTCTGCCGCCTGGGTTTGAGCCAGCTGCGTTTCCCCCCAGCGTGGGGGACTTGCGGAGCCGTGCCCCTCCAAGCAGCGGTGGGGAGCAGGACTCTGGCAGGGAAGAGCTGACTGGACTCTTGCTTGGCCCTGGTGGGAACGCAGCCTGGAACCGAGGACTCCCTTGCCCCGCCTGCACTGTCGGCAGCGGGACAAAAGGACCCATGACCAGGCCTGGGGCTAAAGATGAGAAGCTCAAGCAGTGTGTTGGTGTTCAAGGGCACCCTGGAGGCAACGGGGAGTGGAGCTGGTGGACGTGCTGCTGGGGCTGGCTGGGGACAGCATGATGTGGGGAGTGAGTAGAGGCGGCTCGGAGAAAAAAAAAGCTGCTCTGTCGTGCCAGTGCCCGGCGGCTGGGAAGGAAGGAAACCTGGGGCAGGCAAGGCGGCAGAGCTGCATCCATCCCAGCCTTGGCACAGGGCAGCCCAGGAGAGTGCCAGGGAGCTTGCCTGTGAAGCCCTCCTCGTGGGGAAGGGGAGGGAATTGGGGTTGCCAGAGCTCCTCACGTACTCACAGCCACATCCCAGCCTTGCTCTGCTCAATAAAACCTGGTGGTCAGACGCAGGAGCTGGCAGTGTGAGCACTCCTGTCTGCTCTCCAGCAGCTGCAGGCAGGGTTCTTCCCCAAGGGCACCTACCCAGGCTGGAGGAGGGCAGTCCCGCGGTGGCCCAGGGCTTGTCCCCAGCACCAACTCCTGCAGCACCCAAGGGGCTGCCCTTGGTGTGATGCTGGAGATGGGCAACCAGCAGGTTAGGACCAAGCTGCTCCCCAGGCTGGGGGCTACCCGTGTGCTGGAGCTCAGGTCGGTACTGGGAGACCCTTGGGGGAACTGCCCTTCTCCTTCACACCATGGTGGGGCTGGTACCTCTCCCTGTTCACCATCCCCACCCTGTTCTTACCCCAGTCCAAATGTCTGGCTCGCTGTCCTGTGGCTTTACTTCTCCCTGGCTGGGCTGATGCAAGGTTAGGGCAGCGGGGGGCAGGCTGCCCGTGGGCCTTCCCACCCAAGAAACACCCCACCAAGGCTCATTCACCCGGTGTGGGGGCAGGCTGGCCTGGGGGCCCTGTCTCTTACTGGAACATCCTGGGTGTGTAGGGTGCTGGTGGCCCTCATCAAGGTGGCCGTGGGTGCTGCTGTTTCCTGCTTTCCCCACACAGCCAGGGCTGTGCCCAGGTCCGGGGGGCAGCCCCAGCCCTTGTTTCTGCGTGCCTTAAGCAGTGCCCCTGGGGCTCTTCCTCTCCCCTTTCCTGCCCCCACTGCAGGGGGGCTGGGGCTGGCTGCCACCTGCATCCCGTGCTGCTCCATGCAAGCCATACCCCAGAGCAGTGCACATAGCTGGAAACCCTGAGGGGGAGCTGGGCACCAGCATGCTTGTGGGGCACCCCTGGCACAGGGTTAAAACAAAATCAAGGGTTATTCTTGAAAGCTTCAAGCAAAAGGCTGGAGGGCAAGATGTGCAAAGGCTTCAACATTACCATCAAACGAGGTGACCCGTGCTGCTCCATGCAAGCCATACCCCAGAGCAGTGCACATAGCTGGAAACCCTGAGGGTGAGCTGGGCACCAGCATGCTTGTGGGGCACCCCTGGCACAGGGTTAAAACAAAATCAAGGGTTATTCTTGAAAGCTTCAAGCAAAAGGCTGGAGGGCAAGATGTGCAAAGGCTTCAACATTACCATCAAACGAGGTGACCTGCGATTTATTCTGCACTGAGGAACAAGAGCGGAGCCTAACGTCGCAGGTGTTGGGGTTCAAGGCAGCTCCTCCCCACATCTGATGTGGCAGCCCATGGTGCGTGTTGAAGCGATGTGAACCTCCACACTGCCACCATGCAGCATGGCATGGACTGGGCTAGTTGCACCTGTGCAGCTGGGCATATCTTCCAGGAGCTTGCTGGATCCCTTTTGGGATCCACAGTGTCCTGGGGCACAGCCTATGTGGACTCTGCCTCAACAACAGCCCATGAAGCTCCTCCTTGGCTGCCTTGTGGATGAGGGGGACTCGCTGCTCCCCTTCCCACGCCGCTCAGGGTCCGTGTGGGCCACGTGGCACCCTAGCTCCGGTGGCCTGTCCTGCTCTGTGCAGGCTCTCCCCATCCCTGTGTGCCATTTCAGCCTGGCTGGTTGCACTTTGAGGCTAAGGAGAACTGTGTGCAGTGCTCGAGGGACGTACGTGATGGTTTCTGTATTGTTTTTAATGGTAAAAGTTTCACCTCGGTAATATTAAACCTTTAAAAAGGAAATTACATAAACCAAAGGATGTTAATTAATAAACATAAGTTTGTCAAGAGTGGTGATTAGGGTTAAAAAAATTCAAACAAACTCCCGCCCAGCGGCTTTTCCTAACAGTTCCTGGTGTCTGGCGTCACCTCTTTGGCTGCTGCTCGGCACTGAGAGTTTTCAGGCAGCTCTGCTCAGAGCCGGCGGGGCCGGGCGCCTGCCTTGCACAGCCGCCCTGTGTCGCTTCTTCCCCTGCATCACGCGAGCCCCCTGGTGCTCTGTACGGCCTCATCCCCTGCTTCTCCTGTGGCAGGGGGTGCCGGGGTGTATGGCAAGGATGTGGGTGCCTGGGAGGGATGTGGCTGTCCTGCTGCGACAGCAATGAGAGGATCAGCTGGGGCAGGAGCAGGGGAAGGCACCACCAGCACGGGAGGTTTGGGAGCTGCATCTCCAGGTGTCAGGGCTCCTTCCAGCTCCGGGGGGTGTTTCACTGAGGCTTCACCGGCGAGGGGAACCCGATGAGCCCTAGCAGCTCCCTGATGCTCCCGGGGCTGCTGCAGGCGTCATGCGCCCGGGGGAGGACTGGCTGCCTTCCCTGCCCCTGCACGTCCTGGCCAGAGGGGAGAGTCCTGGGACCCCCAGGACGCTCCTTATCCCAGAGCAGCAGGGACTTCCAGCAGGACATTGCACCCAACAGTGACATGAGGGTCAGGGTGGGGCCTGCTGCCCCAAGGGGGAGAGCGGGGCTCCTGTCCTCGGGGCTTGCGGCCACCACCCACGCTGCCTCCCAAGGGGACCAGCCACCATCTGCCTGTCCCCCCGCTGTGTTGCTCCCAGTTGTGCCTTTTTTGGAGGCTTACACCAGTAGCTCCTGTCAGCCTTCCCTGGCCATGGCGGACGTGCCCCCTGAGCGCCCTGACAAGGTCAGCTACATCTACAGAGCCCCATGTCCCCCGAGCACTGCAGAGCGGGGCTGTAGGAGGGGACTGGTTCCCTTGTAAAGGGACCGGGACAGACCCCAGCCCCAAAGCCAGCAGGGAGCAGAACAACCCTATGCTGGTCCTCCATAGACAGGCAGCAAATGTGCCCCAGCCCTGGTGCTCCCAAATCCCCCATCCTTCCCCCGCAGGGCAGGGGACAGGCCGCTGCCTCACGGGAGCAGCGCAGCTCTGGGTTATCAGCGTCCCTGGGCTCCCTGTGTCTCCCAGCCTTACAGAGCAAAGGTTTGTTTAATAAGGCTTTAGGAGCCAGAGCTGCAGCAAGATGGTTTAGAAGGAGAGTTATAGGGGAGACAAAACATAAGCTGGACTCCAGGCTGCACTAGGAACAAAACATCGCATATTTTTGGGGAAGTACCTGAAAAGGTGATGTGGAGATCAGCCCAGAGATGTAGCATCATAGCTGATGAAGTCCTGACGTTAAAGCTTCGCTGGTAACCTCTGGCCTCCCTGATCCTGGGATGCCAGTGGAACGCTGCCTCCCAGCAGCTTCTCCCTGCAAATGCTGGCGCAGGTGTCCCATATGTTTCTGTGCAAATAAAGATGCGCTGAGGTCCTAACCTCTTGCTTACAAGATTTTGCATCCTCGTAAAGTTGGGCATAATCTTTCTGCTTGTTGCAGCCAGCAATGTTTTCAGTCTCAGCATGTTTTAAGCTTTTGCCAGCTCTCATGCATTTATTTTAGGTTGTGAGAAAGAGGGCAGCTCTCACTCCCCTCCCTGTTATTTTTCAGTGCTGGTCTGGCTTTGGAAGTTCCCACTTCCCTGTAAGGGCCACAGGTTCTTCAGCAGGTTAATCTAAAAATAATCCCCCAAATGTAACATCCTCCAGACAGCACTGACATGGGAAGCCCACAGGTAAGGGCCGCTGTGCCTCAAGGCTGGTGCACATCTTCTCCCCTTGCAAGGCTCTTCCTTGCAGGCCAGTCCTCGGGGCAATTCTCGCTGATGTCTTCGTCTCACTCTCTTCTGCGCTGCCCCTTGTCCCTCCACCTTGCTGGCCCCGCAGTGTGACTGCTCAGGGCTGAGCGACCCCAGCATTGCCCAAACTCGGCCCCACTCAGCTCTGCAAAGCTCCGCTGCGGGCTCCCAAAAGGAGGTCAAACCACTTATTCCAGCTCCTCTCTTTCCAACCAGAGAGGACACAGCTTTTACTGTGTGAAGCAATAAAATGCTTTAAATACAATCCTGATGTGACTTTGGGTAATGGCTGGTTTATCTCTGGGAGGGCTAAAGGAGGTGTTTGGTGATGAACTCACAAGAGTTTTGCTCCCCTCCCGGCAACTCCTCTTCACACATCTCTCTATCACCATCACCCCGACATCCAAACCCCTCTACAGATACCTTATGCTGGGTTTTGTAGTTTACCTGTGCACTCTGTCCTCTCCAGGCCCACATAGATCTGCTGAAGTCAGGCAAGTGAGTCGTGCTGGCAGAGTCCCTGCTCTCATCCCGGGCCCTGCTTCACTTCTTGCCTGCTCAGACTTTTCTTTTGAAGGAGGAGCCCCCGGGCTCTGCTGGGAATTAAAAGGCCCTACAGACTGGGGGGGGATAAACAGGCTGGGCAGAAAAAACTGGTCTCTGTTGGTAGAGAATGGTGGGAAAAAGGAACCTGGGAGTGTTTTGAGAAGAAACCAAAGAACCAAGCACGTGGATTGTGTTTGGGCAGTGGGTTGTCTTACAAAGCAGACCCTTTTGCATCCTACCAGACCTGCCCTCTGAGGCGCAGTATCTGCCTTTTGCACTGCCAAGCACC
>NW_009231956.1:9770-10424 GCF_000690835.1 Fulmarus glacialis
GGTTTTTGAAAGCTGAGCCGTGGGCATGGGCTTTACTTTTCCTGTTCTGTTGTTAACAGAGTGGGCTGCGCAAAAGAGCTGCCTGGGGGAGCTGAGCCAGGGGAGATCCCCCGCCATCAGTGTGCGCAGGATATGAAGTAACAAACGGGTGCCTCCTTGGGCATCCTGGCCTGGCTCTGGGGCCTTCACTCTGCTCCGGGCTCAGACGCCAACTGGTCGCTCCCTGGAAAAGGCTGGGGCCAGCCCCATAGAAAGTACCGGCTCTAGCAGGGGCTGAACGCAGTGACGGTCCAGGCTGGCGTGGCTGTGACGGCACGGCACGGGGCCAGCTCCTGTTGAAGTGAAACCGCCTTTTTAGAAACATTTCCTTTTGCAATGGGACATGCCCATAGGTTAGCAAGGGACGGACAAAGACGCAGGTGCCTCCCTCTTCCCAACTGATCTTAGCACAGTCTTTCTTAGGGTATCACTGGGATTTCATTCCAGCTTTCCTCCTCTTGCAGGTCCCCTGCCACCCCTCCAGAAAGAAAGTTATTTGGACCTGGACTGACCATCCCACAGGCGCAGCAAACCAATTGGCCTGAGCCATAACTGGTTGAGCGCTCCTGATTCAGCACATCTCCTTCGCTAGTAACTGTGGTGACCTAGCGGGCC
>NW_009231956.1:10518-10735 GCF_000690835.1 Fulmarus glacialis
GAAAAAGCCAGGCCGGGAGGCCGGGAACGTGTGCTTCCAGGTTAAGCCAAAGACTGATATTTTCCACATACAAAGCATTTGTTAACCGCCAGCTGGGATCCTGACTACGCTGTCATTTTGCTGCACCTTAATGCATTTGTGGTGACGTTCCCTGCTCTATACAGTTAAAATAAGTTTGTAAAACCAAGTGAGTCTGCAAGAGTCGGTTAAAGGGCCA
>NW_009231957.1:0-2593 GCF_000690835.1 Fulmarus glacialis
AACGTCGGGCCCAAACTCCCTACAGCCGGTCCGGACGCCGCCGCGGGACCAGCCGTGCGCCGTCCCCGAGTGCTGGCCCTGATCCCCCTCCACCGGCACAATAAAGGCGGCCGTTAATTCTGCACTGGGAGATTCCACGCTCGTTTGTCGGCTTCCTCCTCCTCCTCCTCTCCCCCTCACGAAGGGCAGCGTTAGGGGCTGGGCCCAGAGGGTCGTCTTCTCCCCGGGGGTTGGCAGCACCTTCCCCACACCTCCCTCCTTGCGGGCTGGCCTTGGCCGGCTGCCCAGTGCCATGGGCCTCGCTGGCCCAGGGGGCTGCTGTTGTGAGACAGCCTCAAGGATGTTTGCTAATAGCGGAGGAGCTCAGAGAACTCCGGAGCTTCCTTTGGATGACGGGCGCCGTTCCCATGGCTGTGATGGGCAGCTTCACAGGGTCCTGGCCTTTCAGCTCTGGGTTCAGAGCAGGGATAGCCTTCATTGGATCTCCCTCAGGGCTGGCAACAGTATCTGGCCCCAGGATCACTGTGCTGGGCCATTGGGCGCAGAATGCTCTATGCCCTGAATCTTGCCCTTGTGGGGCCTTGCTGGGGAGCCTCAGGACCCTGCGCAGCCACCCAAGTACCCAAGCAAGACATTTCTGGAGACTACAGAGGGCTTTACTGCTCTGTAACTTGCTATGTAAACCCAGGTCTCTTACAGCAGACTCACAGAAATGCAAAGGTTTCTACGTGGGAAACAATAACTTCGCAGTCTTGCGCTCCTCTTCCAAGGTATGGGGAAATCACAACACTGTGCAATTCAGGTACTCTTTCCATCTTAGCACCAGACACTGGGACACAGTCTTACATGCTGCAGACTCACTGCCTAATTCACTTCTGGAAAGCAACTGAATTTCTCCGCTTCTGCCTCTGCTTACTTATATCTGTAAATATGACAACAAAGTCCCTGGGGGTCTTTGGCTATGGTGCTGCAGTACAAGCTTCGATCCAGAGGTAAGAGGAGTCCCCAGGGGAAGACAGTCCAGGCTGCGGGCTCAGGTGAGCGCCCAGGCAGCGGGGACCTTTCCTCACCAAGCACCACTGAGTCCACTACTGAACCTGCCAGGTGTGACAGGTGCACCCACTCTGACTGGGTGAGCCGTGCTTTTGTTCAGGCATCACCCACAATTAGGCCTGAGTTAAATCAGCCCTGCTGTGTAAACCTTGGGAATTGTGCTAGGCCGCATCTTCTCAGGAGCCAAGGAGTCTAGGCCATGTCTTATCAGCAGCTAACAGTACCAGCCTGAGCTGGGTCTAGACAAAACTAAAACTGCTAGGGCTGCGCTCTTGCACATACACCAAAGGGGGGTTTGACTGCGAGACAATCACTTTATGCTATAAATATCTGTAGCCCCCCCATTGAGCCCACTGAGCTCTCCTGTTCAGCAGCAGCTGCACGTTGGTGATCTCCCCCTTGAGCAGGGATGCCTCTCAAGGTTACTCCTCAAGGTCGAGAGACCCCTTACCCAGCATCTGACATCTATAATGAGGTAAGCGACATTTTACATTAGGCCTAAAAGTATATTGTATGCTAGCGACATTTATATATGCTATAGCATAATTACTAGAAGTGTAGTAAGTAGTAGAGTGTGTAATTGCTGTCTGAATCATTGGCTAATCATCATCCAAATTGCCATTTAAACCATTGTTAAACCACTGTTTAGGACTTGTGGGTGATGTGGTGGCTGGAGGCCGACTTGGGTATACTGAGCATGGAATGATAGAGCTCCTTTCCTTCCTCATTGCCTCTTTGTTGGCAGAAGAGCCCACCAGGTCTGCCAGGTTCCCCTGCCTTCCTCAGCGAGGGCAGCTGCCCCCTACTTTGATGAAGCGACTCCCATGCTGCATTAAGGCCTATCAGGAAGGCACTTAATGGACACCCCATGAGACCAGCTGGAGCCTGCCCGAAGAGCCAGCCCCCGGGGATTTCCTTGGTGCTTTGGTCACCGTTCTTCTTTGATTCAGCCTTCTAGCTCTCTGCCAACTTCCGCAGAGCTGTTGAGCAGTCACTCTGCAACCAGCCTTTGCTCCTGCCTGCGCTAGAAAGCTGCTCGCTGCTCTCCAAGAGGAGGGAAATCCTTTCGGATGACTGACGTTTCCCAGGCCCCTTGTTAGCCTCCCGCAGAGCACAGGTGATTTTTTTGCTCTGGAGGGCATGGGACGGGACTCAAGCCCTCAGTACCAGGTACTGCTCTGACTCTCTGGAACTCTGTGGAGTAGAGTCCTTCCCAGGTGTTTGCAATCTCTGTTAAAAAGGATTTCTTGGCTCCTACTGCAAGAAGGAAGCCTTCGGTTGGTGCAGCAGCAACCGTGTTGGGGACCAGGACCCGGCACTGGGGAACGGGGAATGCCCTTTGGCTACTGTTCAAACAGTGGGAGGGGGTGTTCCAGCAGAGAGGAGCCGGCCTGACTGCGGAGAGCCGGGTGAGGATGTGGCACAGAGTGCAAGGGGAAGGCAGGCTACAGGCCCCAAAGTAGGCCTCAGGGTGGGCCCAAACACAGCAGCCCAGAGCTCAGCCCCACTCTTCCCAGAGTGACTCTCCGTAGCCGCTCCC
>NW_009231958.1:0-7831 GCF_000690835.1 Fulmarus glacialis
TCTATGATTCTATGATTCTATGAAATGATTACTGGCACTACTGAGAATCACTCACTCTGTTCAGACTAAATGTACCTAAATATCTTCCTAAGGCTATGGCATGGGTAGATTAGTCTAAGAAGTTTCTGCAAGAAACACCTCCATTCCCCGTCCTTTAGCCCAATCCAGAAGACACTGGATCCAGAAGATAATTTTTTTTTTTTGCTGGATATAGTAATTCCATCCATTCCATTCCATTCCAGTGGCTCCATGAAACTCTTGTAAAGCCAGTTTCAGCCTACTACCAAACTGTGAATACCCAGCAGATATTGAGCTATTGCTTAAACTATGGACAAAGTTTAGGCAGTCTCCTTAACAGATATTGACCAACAACCAGTGGAGACAGCCAGGCTGATTTTCCCGTGGAGTGGAGGAACAGCACTGATGACTGAAGGCACTGTGCTCAGGTGTGACTCTGTAGGATGTGGGTTTTTTGTGGAAGAAGCGGGATGTGGCAGGCTTGATGCTGTGGCCCTGAATAATGAGGCTACACAGAGATATAGGACAGTTCATCATAGAATCATAGAATCATGTTCAGCCGGCTGTCATCCAGCAGGTCCTTTTCCTCTGGGCAGTTTTCCAGCCACTCTTCCCCAAGCCTGTAGCGCTGCATGGGGTTGTTGTGGCCGAAGTGCAGGACCCGGCACTTGGCCTTGTTGAATCTCATACAGTTGGCCTCAGCCCATCGATCCAGCCTGTCCAGGTCCCTCTGCAGAGCCTTCCTACCCTCAAGCAGATCGACACTCCCGCCCAACTTGGTGCTGTCTGCAAACTTACTGAGGGAGCACTCAATCCCCTCATCCAGATCACCTTCTCTGGAGATATCTTCAGGGATAAAACTCTTTTTGTCCTCAACCCCTCCCTTTCTTCCTCCTGCTCCCCTCTGTTCTCCTCCACCTTCACTTGTGATCATGCACAAGGTGTCAAGTTCCCCTGAAATACCTCACAGCTACACCTCTTAAATCTCTTGCTAAGACTACCACGATTTTTTCCCCCATTTCAGTTTTGTTTCATCTACCCTGATTCAGTTTTCTCCAGCTGGTCCACTCAGCTACCTCTACCTCAGAACAGTCATTGAAAATGGCTTTGGGGAGTCTGTGCTAGAGTACTTGGGGCACAGTAGTGATGTGGTTTGCCTGGACTGTGTAAGAGCATTGTAAGGGTTATATATTTTTGGCATTTGCCCCATGTTTTTCCAAGAGCATGGCCCAGAAAAAGCCTCAAACTAAGCAATGTAAACATTTCAGGAATGTGACCTGCAGAGTACTGCCACATGCCATGTAGCAGGAGAGCATAGATACTGCCAATGATTGCAGATAGATTCCTTTTGCTGAGTAAGCTGCTTGATTAGGGCTCATGTTTGTAACACAGTATCATATTTTCATTACAAAATAATATACTTATTAGTAATAAAATGGAAACTTCTGCGGCAAGTGAGACCAGAGCTAAATTTCTATAAATTAGGATCATGACTTTTTTTGTCTGAAAGCATTTATAACCTGTATTAAACTGCTGAAAGGATGTAAGAAAAGGAATATCATGAACCCATTTTTAAAGATTCAGCATTTCTGAGAGGCCCAGGAAATCAATTCCATCCTACAGACTTCTTGAGACACTAGAAACACTCCTTTTTCTCACCAGGATGTAAACAAAACCTTTGGAAAGAAGTAAAAGATTAGCTGGCTGACCCCTGGAGAACATGAAGTATATATGACATTTGCTTGGCGTGTCAGAAACACATATTCAGTTTGGGAGTCTGCCTTATTCAGGCTAGGGGTTAATCCTCATTGGAGTAGGGAGGAATAGATCCTCTCGTTTTAACCAGCTACACTGTCCATTTAGCAACTCTGGTAGGATAAGGACATGCACATTATTATTTACTACAGTTCACTGATTGCATTGTTGCATGCCCTTCTCTCGAGAAAGCCTTTCCTAACAAAATGTGGTTTTGAACTGGCAGTATTAAGGAACTTGTTTGGATGCCAATGAATAAAAAGTTCCTTTCAAAATACCAGTTTGTAAAAATGATTCACTAAGAATTTAAAATAAATGGAGCCACACTCTAACTGAACTAAAGCTAAATGCAGATATCCTCTGCCTTACATTGGTACAACAGTCATGAAGATAATGTTTTTCAACCTTAAAAACGAATAATTTTGTGCACCTCACCCCGGTATGTAAATCACTCACATAGTGATGAAAACGGTAAGAATCTATGGAATGGTTATGTGAAATTAGTATTTTGGGCACAAGTCTATAGAATGCCTAAATGTAAGTTTTCTGAATGATTACTCCTGCCAATGTAGAAGCCGATGGCATCTAATTCAATATTTAAAATCCAGCTATAACCAAACAGCTGAAGCTCTTGGTAACCCAATCCTCGAATAACACATCAACAATTAGTATTTTTATTGTTGTAATAGGCCCTTGTGAAGTTATAAATTCAGATCAGCAGTGGTGCTATTCAGAGGTTAGTAGCTGCTCCAGTATTTCCAATCTTGTACTTCCCCAAACTAATTGTCAAGAAGATATGTGGCATATTAAAATACTATGGACCTTGATTAATGCAAACCCATGAATAGAAATCAATGACTTTGTCAATTTGCCCAAGCTTAGCATCTGATCCACTCTGCAGAGTGGATCTAGATACCCAGAAAATCCATAGTACAAAAGTACTATGTGCTTTTGTGCTGTGCTTTGCACTATGGATTCAAAGTAAACCTTTGAATACAGCATGAGATAAATTTTGACACTTTCTTTTTTAATTTGCCTTGCTTATGCCAGTATTAAAATGACATACCCCATACTGTAGTTATTTCACTGCCAGAATAGAAAATGATATATGAGTCTCCAGGTTAGGATATAGAAATTTTAACAAGAAAACAAGTCCTTATTGATGAATTTAGCTAATAATAGAGCTGGAGAAAGAAAGCAATCTGATCAGGCCATTGTCTTATCTGAAAAACAAATAAACATCGATGAGTATAATTTGAAGTGACAGACACAAAAATACTGTGAAATTCATACACACTTGAATGGATACAAAATTTTTCTCCTTGACTAACTTTCATAATGTTTCATTAACCTTGGTGGAAAACTTCAGCAAAGACATTTATTCACTAGAAGCAAGTCAGGCTGCTGTGTATTGGTCATGTATAAATAAAGATGTTTTCCATTCTGAAAGGACAACTCCTTCACCTTTCCCTTTCCCTTTCCCTTTCTGTGTTCCCTTTTCTCTTTTCCTGATGTTTCTGTGATAGTGCATGACCTCTCCTTTAAAAATAATGGTCTTTAATGTGGGTATTCCACAGCAAGCAATAGAGAGCAATCCTTTGATGTGTATTTTCTAGGTCACTTTCTTCTCTTCACTTACTTCACATTTTTGCATCACCTACCATGTCCATAGCCATAGTTGATTATTTACTTATCTGTCAGCTTATTTTCTTTGACATAACTGTCCATTTGTGTCTATGCAGCAAAACTGGAATATCTTCAAAGTTAGAAAACTAGGTATGTTTGGCGTGATTAAAAATATGCCCTCTCCCGTTCCTTGACTCCAATTTTCTCTTACCCAGCTTCCCCACTTTTCCTTTCTGAGATCACTACAGTTCTGGCTGTCTGGAAACCTTTTACTGTCCTCACTTCACCCCATGCAATTTGCATGAACAAAGTGTCTCCCAGCTTTCAGGCAATGATTCACACCTCCTACCTAAGCTTTTAGCTGTCAAACTACAGAAGTTTTTCTTCCACAAATGACTATCCCGTTAAAAAGCAGCCAACACATCTACATAGCATGTGTTGTAGCTGCATGGGACAAGTAGGGACAATGTCATGCCCTTATCTCTCCAAGGTACATAGCTGAAGTTGTATTTCTGAAGAAAAACATTAAGTCTAAAAGAAATACACGAGTATATCCCGAGGAAAGTGTAGGGTTAGCATGATCCTTAGTTTGAATTGATCTGGAGAAAATACTACTCGATTAAAAAAAGGTGAAAAAGTGAAAGTCAATCTACTTGAACATAGGAGGCCAGCCTCAAAACAACCACAGAGGTTCAGTTTCTTTTCCTATCAAACAGAAAATTCTGGGCTGCAAGGAGGAATGCTGTTCATATTCATGCTATTCCAATGGCACGCTTGGCATTTGGTAAAGCTCATGCCATGGGAATTTCCATGTCTTCTTATGGCTGCTCTCTACCCTTTTACTTGTAAAAATACTTGGTGGATTCGCACTAGAATTTCCCACCAACAATAAGTTAGAGAAAGGAGCTGATTGACAACAACTCCAAATTATTTCAAATTCCTTCTGATTCAGAATTTCATCCCCTGAACTGATATATAATGACATGCTCTGGAGGAGAAGCAAGGAGCAATCATTTGTTTGCAGGTTAGTGTCAAACATGATAGCAATTTAGATTCATAACTATCAATAAAAGAATGAATGAATGAATTGCAATAGCCTTCTTGGTAGACTGCACACAGATTGGAAATGATACTTAAGTCACATTCTGCTCATATTGGAGTTTGAATACATGCAGTTAACACCAGTGGGTGATCTTAGCTCACCATTACAAAGGTTTTACCCAAAATTAATATTTTTTGTTCCAAAGTCGTACCAAATTATTTCTACAGTGAACATTATTAACTTCAGATATCTATGGTCGAGAATTTTTTTGTTGCCTTCTAATTTGTGGCTTTGCTAAAGTTGAGTTGTACATGTTTCTAAGTCAGCAAACTAATGAAAACTAAAATATTGGATAGCTTTATGTACGTTGGATATAATGGTAAACTGACCTTTTAGGTCTTTTAATAGAGGAAGAATCAGCTTTAGAGCCAGAAACAATATTGCTATTTTAATGAAATATTGTCAGTTTAGTGGAATAATTCAATAATTTATTCACTGTTAGAATGATATTTTAATATGGACTACCTGCTGGAAGATGGTATCCCTACGAAGCACAGTGCTGTGTCCTTGTGTACAGGAACCAGCACAGACCCAGCACTCCTGCTGAGACTACACTGTAATGCAGATACACACTGCACATACGATCAGTGCTAACGTGTTGAGAGCTATGTATGTACTTCTCCCTGGCCCTGAAGTTTGGGGCTAGAGAATCAGGTGCAGGAGGAATGATTGGGAACACTGCGGGAATAGGGAGACCTTGGTTTAATGCCTTGCTCCAGCGGCTATTACCAATTCTTCAAGCAAGCACTGTGAGGTCTTCTTCAAGCAAGACGTGAGGTCTTCCCTCTGCCTGATGGTGTGTCCTAACCACGAAGTAACAGAGTCTTTCTGTCCCTTTCTCTAACAGTTCATTTATGCCATGCAAAACAAAATAGTATACCTAGGAAGAGCAGATTTAAGGTACACTCTCTTCTAAAAAAAAAATTTCACATGACGGTTAAGCCAAATCGGTGGCTGCCTGCTGCAGTCCTGGAGCAGTCCCCGTCTCCTCTCGCTGGCACTACAGCTGCTCTCTGCTTCTTTCTCATCTCACCCAGCACTGACTTTCAGAGAGCCTGTTCAAGCAGCTAAACTAGTTACGAGAAAATGTTTAGTTTTCTTTAAATTTTGCTCCAACAGAGGAAGCATTAGGAGCAGGACTGCCACCTTTAGGACAGCAGATAGCTCCAAAACCAGCTTAGCTGCATTGTAAAAGTGCACCCTTAGGGAAAGCAGCAACTCAATTTACTGCGGGAGTCTCCTTCTCTGGCATCTAAACCTTTCTGTGCATTGTTTAAGTGACCTAGGCACCAGCAAGCGTGAAGATACAGGGGCTTTTTTCATACCAGTGCTCCTGTTTCTCTTCTTCCAAGAACAAAAAATGAATTGATCGTTCATTTCACGATACGTAGTTCCTATTCTTTTGTAACTTTTTCAGCTTTCTCACTACGCTTTGTCTCACAGGAGTCACCTTAATGACTTGCAACACAATTAGCCTTGTAAATAAACTTTTAGATGTCAATGTTTGCAAGAATGGGGCTTACCTCAGTAATACTGGCAACAATTTCTATTTGACTTGAAATGGTTGCTTTTAAGTGGTTGTCTAATGTGTCAGATAAGATACTATTAACATTCTTTGTGGTTTTGAAAACAAAATTAACTGTAAAGAGATATGGATCTGGTGTGCCTTAACTGAGGTACTTTACACAGCTGTTGCTTCATTTCCATTTTAGATTCCTAGTCCCTTAAGCAGGGAAGGTGACTTTAGAGTAGAAGTCTACATTACATATGCAGTCGAAGGAAAAAAATAGGCACCACAAAAGGCTTCTAGATCCTTTCCATCTGAAACATCAGTCTTTCTGGACTGAGTGGAAATCAATAGGAAATGACAGCTCTTATGCACGAAAGTTGCTTACAGAGCACAAGGAGGAAGTTACCTGTTTTTTGCATAACCACTGATTATTTGGAGTGCTTGGCCGACAAGCAAAGAGCCGTTATAGGCCTTCCTCAGCACCAGAGAGTTTCAATCCACTTTCTAAGAAAGTGCTTCAGCAAGGCACTAAGGCACGCTGAGGCTTGGGAGAAAAGGAAATAGGGTACTCCATCGCTGTTAGGGCAGAGGGCAGCCAGAATTCAAAGTCAAGGAGCCAGAAGACATCATCCAAGCATTATTCAGTCTCCTGCAGGAGACTGAATGAGGGTCTGAATTCCGCTCCCTATAGTGTCCATCACCAGGATAAAAACTATTCTGGGACCATGTTTCCTAACTGAGCACCCCATTCACAAAGCTAGAGACTAGGTTCTCCTTTCCTTCAGTCCTCATGGCTCCTTCACTCCTGCTGTGTACTGGTTCAGCTTCCAGGCAGAGGGAAGAGTGTGCTCTGCTCCCAACCCCGTCCCGCCTGTATTTAATCTGGCTACAGGGACGCTAAATGTTCAGGCATTGGGTACTGGGCCCCTAAAACTTCACGTGAAGCCAGTTGTGGTCAGATCCATGACTAGCAGCTTGGGCTTCTCTGGAAAGCTTGGGTGAATTTCAAAAGTGGGCCACATCTGGATCATAGTTGAGCTTTAAATGAGGGACAGCTGCTTATATCCCTTACAACCAATCTTGAGGTGGTGCAGGTGCCATCATCAGGTAAGCAGGGCCCATTCAAGACCAAGTGGGGGTAATCTAGTATGTAGGTGTTTATACTCTTTAGTTAATCCCAGAAAATAGATGCACTGATGTGTATCAACGGATATCTACTTTAGCTAAAAGTTAAGCAGGGTTCTCCCCTGTGGGCAAAGTATCTTAACAGGCAGCCTCACCACTCCATAAGGTAGTAAAACACTTCTCTGTCACCAGGACTTGTGGCTTTGCTGCCTTTATGTTTTTTGCAAGACTTCTGCCTAGAGTGCCAGCAAACACAGCACTAAAGCAGCAAGGCGTGAGCAAGCTGCTTATAGTATTGGGACAGAAATAGATGCATCCAAGCTGCCATTTATTCTGTAAGTACAAACCTCGTAAGAAGTGTTGGTTTTGCCTCCATCTCACAGGGTGATAATTATGACGTTCCCAGCGTTTCCCTTTTGTTGGGCATTATGTGCCAGCGGGGAATCAAGTGGGTCTTTGTTGTGCTGAGCTACCTCTAGACTACTCCAATAATCTACGCAGCCTCCCCGACCCCTTCCTTCGGGCCGTTTCCCGAAGGAGAGGGGCGGACAATGAAGTTCGAACAACAAAAAAGCAGCAGCCCTTTTGCGGCGTGCCCCGCGGGGTCGGGTGAGCCCCGAGCACGGCGGGTGCCTGCTGGAAGCGGGGCAGAGGGATACGAGAGGGGCTCGGCGGTGTGCCCGGGGCGGGGTGGG
>NW_009231959.1:0-8002 GCF_000690835.1 Fulmarus glacialis
ATAGGTGTATACTTATTTTATATATATATTTTATACATATGTTTGGGTATATATATACACACATACCTATGAAATGACACTGATGGAGACTTCAGACAAGCAGAACATGGGAATAATTTTATTGCGACTGGCTAATTATATTTTCATGACATGGAAAAATAACAAAACAAATACTGATTTGAAACTAGACCAGAAATCTAGGGAAGGGACCTGAAAGAAAGGATTTGATTTCTGTTGGTAAACCTTTTACATGAAAAACGTGGTTTTTGCAAAGTACGTAACTTTTTTGTGATGTCACTGATTTTTAGAGACCTTGTTCCTTACTTTTTTTAAAAGAAAATAAATTCTCTAAGTGTCAGTTTAAGCTTCTTACTGAAATAATAACATTGTTGTGGATGACAGGCAGGAAGACCCAAGTGATTCTGGAAGACAAGTTAAAGAAGTTGGAAGAGGAGTGTAAGCAGAAGGAGGCTGAGCGTGTAAACCTGGAGCTAGAACTGACCGAGGTGAAGGAGAGCCTTAAGAAAGCCTTGGCTGGTGGCATCACACTGGGCTTGGCTATTGAACCCAAGTCAGGAACGTCAAGCCCACAGGTATGCAAAGCCATTAAACGTGCAAATCCCAGTACCATGAGTTTCTCAGCTCCAGTAAAATGAGTGGGAACTGAGAATTTTCAAAAGGTTTAGTAAGCCCAGGAAATAAGAGCAGAACTAAATGCCTTTCTGCATTATTTGCATTCTTCATCTACATCTGGTGTACTTTCTACAGCAACGGGGAGCAGGTACACATGGGAATCACAGGCAGTATGTGTTAGGATGATGTACAAAAGCTGACACCTCATTGTCCTCAGTAAAAGTGCATGAACTGAGACATTGCTCCATCCTGGGAGATTTAAATGCACCAAGTGATCATGCAGTGATGGAGAACTACTTGTGTCAGTCCCCTATCAGTCACTGTCACCCTTTGCAAGGGTGGCAGCTCACACATTCACGATGGAGCATGACAGCCCTGGCTCGTGCTATGGATCTGTGTCAGAAGCAACTGGGTAGCTGCATTAGAAGGATGTGTCAGTTCCTCCAGATGACCCAATGTTGTTTGATCCCAGAAAACAAACTTGAATTTTCATTACAGAACACACATTTTGTTTTGTTTTCATTTGTTCTAACCTCTTTCTCATTTATCCCTCATTATTATGAATATGGTTTCTTTAAAAAAAATCTGCAGTTCTAAGTCTAGATAGAAAATATTGCTCATGTGAGTATTCAAGGGAACTCAATGTAGGGTTTTCACTCTTTATTAGTCTCCAATTTTCAAGCACCGAACTTTGGAAAACTCTCCAATCTCCAGTTGTGATACCAGTGATACTGAATGCTCAATACCTGTGAACAGCGCAGCAGCTCTGAAGCGACCTCCCTCCTCAAATAATTCTCCGTGTCGAGGCCATGTCCTTCGAAAAGCAAAGGTGAGAAGACTTACGTCTAGTTTTCTTGGTCCTTTTGCTTACTTTTAAAAAAAAATCTTACTTGCTTGTGGCGAGACAGAGAAGGAGAGAGGGAAAAGTTGGTTCCTGCTGCTTCTGTGGGTGAAATTTAGCTTTAAGAAGAGAATGTGCCATATCTAAATTATTTGTATTACTACATAAATACTGCTGATTTTGGGGAACCTTTTGCAGAAGAATTGGTAAGTGGTTTGGGAGACAGATTACTTTCTCATTCCCTGTTTTTCTCTGTTCCTTTATAGATTTAATTTGCAAGGTAACTGGTCTGTGGTGTAGACAGTCCATCTAAAATTCATAAAGTTACACTAATCTGTGTAGCAGAGAAGTGGTTAAATGAGCACTGTTACAGTAAGTGTTCTGAAACAACACAACATCGGGTCTGATCTTTGCCAGCTGGTACAAGAAAAGAATAGTTCTACATTATAATAATCAACGTGTTGTGCAAATATCTACTCTTATTGTACATTTAAAGTAGAAATTGAATTAATTTAATTTAGTCTCACAAGTACCAGGCTGAAGTTTGCATTCCTCTTGTATTGTTAGAGTTTTCTAATTATTGTGCTTTAGTTTATATGAGATTTTTATGACCATTTTTGGGGGCTAAATTTGCTAGCAAAATAAGCATGTGGGCAGCACATAACCAAGGGTGACAGTAATAGCGTTGGCCCAAGCTTTTGCTGATTTACTAGTTCACTAAATTAATTGTAATTATAAACAATTATTGTGCTAATTGTAATTATAAACAATAATAATCATAGACATTTGTCTTTCATGCAGTCCATTTCTTTTTTCAAAACAATTATGTATAAGGATTTTTTGAAGTAATTTTTGTTACATGTCTTCATTGATTATATACATTTACAGTGACTGAGCATGAGCCTGGCACCTAAACGTAGTAGATAGATACTGAAAAAATCATCATCTCAGCAAATGATTTGGTTTTCTGGCACATCCTAATCTCTCCGTTTCCTCCCCCCAGCCCCTTTAACTTCTCTACATTGCCCAAGCCATGAATTACTTCTCCGGCTATGTCTTATGTGAGAGCCTTCTCACCCTTCTTCTAACACCATTTCCTCCATCTTTTCCACAGCCATCAACTGCTTTTTCTGCCAGTTAGCCTGATTCATTTAATTTCAGCTAAGAATAATTAAACTCAGAATAATAGGTTTCAGTTCTATTTAACTTTGAAGTTTGCTGCTTGTGTTTCAAAGCTGAAGAAGGATTCATGTGCTCTAAAGCTTATCTATGTATTCCAATTATACCCTAATTTGCCTCATAAAGGTATCATCTCTAACTATACACTTCATCTTAGATTTGCATGTTAGCACAGCGTTAATTGGGGAAATACGGTTTAGCAGTCAGAGCACAGTCCTTACAAAAGGGAGCCTGGATTTGTGCTACACGCTGGACAGGCACATTAAAGCCAGCCATTTAATCTCTGGAGCTGGAGAAACCTAAACATTTTTGGTGTAAAAAATACCTTCCAGCTGTAGTCGATTTTTTATGCTCAGCATATAACATATAGGAAAAACCCTGCTGTGTTGTTTGATATCGCTGTGCTTTGGATGGCACGATAGGTTGGTCAAGCTCTTTTGTAGAGGAATCTTGGATATAAGATCAGGCTAATCAGAAAGGACATGGAGCTACTAAGCGTATTTCCCATCCTGGGAAAAACAACTCAAAGTATCCAATTCAGCTGTAACAGCTTTTTCCTAAAACCTCATGCACTAAATATTAAGAGTGAAATTTTGCAGAATTAGATAGTGCAACCCAAGCTGTACTCAGCCCATTCGCAAGGAGCTGCAGCCAAAGCCTGCCATCAGGTACGCATCTGCAGCACACCCCGCGTTCAGGGGCAGTTAACTGTACACGTGCGAGGGTGGAACCTGGCTCTCAATTCTTTTGGCCTTTTGCAGTTATGCGTGAGCCCAGGCCTTATAGATGTGGCTAAGGAAAGGGCGTCACACGTGAGTATCCCAGAGCAGAACTTACTTGGCTCTCCACGCATGGATGTCAGTGCAATATGTGGGCCTGAAACAGGTTTCACGTCCGTGCTAACGCTTGCATCTTCAGCACCTGGCAAATCTCCCAATGTTAGGAGGGAGTTGTATAAACGTTCAAAATGTCAGATTTTTTTTTTTTCCCCCAGTACATATTTGAATGCATTGAATGCCTCCCTTCTTGCTCTTTCCTTGCACGAAGGATGCCGGGTCTGTCACCAGCCAGCCTTGTGTTTGCAGCCACCCTCAGGTCACTGTCGTGAGCTCACGGCCCGGCGCCGCTCTCTGCTAGGGCAGCGGCAGGGTGCAGCCTGCCCTGCGAGAGCTGTGTGGCACGGCCGTGCCTCGGAGGGGAGGCGAGGCACCTCAGACAGGTTTGGAAGCGGCTCCACCAAAATTTCTCTCTTCTCAGATGCACTGACATGAGAGGGAAATATAGAGAGCAGCAAGAGGACAGATCTAGTGTTAAATCTAAGAACTAGCAGCAATTTGGGGATTGACTGTTTAGGACATACATACGCTGTGTGTATACACATATATGCATACATATATTTGGATTTTTTAACTTTTTTGTTTGTAACATGCTTTTAATTTTTTTTTAGAAAGTAATAATGCATATTTTTAAGAAGTCAGAAGGCATTTTAATTGGAATTTTGTTAATTTCTACTTGGCTGGAAATGGAGACTGTATTAAAAAGTGGAAAACAATATTCTCCATTAGCTTTCCTAAAGAAGTAAAATACTCCAAATATCCTTGCTATACAAGGAAAACAATTATTTAAATATTTCACATTTCAAATGAATTTCTAGAACCAAAACCAAATTGTTATGTGTAGCAAGGAAACTGCAATGAGTATTTCTGATCTGTTTTCAAAACTGGTGGACTGGTGAATGTCAGCAGCTTACATTTTGCTTATGTTCAGGGACTGGAGAAGAAAAGGAGCTCTCCCAGTTTCCCAGCTCCCAGTCAGGCTGTCAGTGTTGACTTAAACATTCTTTCATTGGCGTGAACCTGCTGGAAAAATGGAAACAACGAAAAAGTTCCTTCTGCACCTGCAAAAGAAGCTACTGCTTTCAAGGCTTATTTAACACTTAGAAAAATTCTCCTCCCAGTTGCTTAGCCAACGACTTCCTTTAGAGCTTTGGCAGTGTATACATAGAGAATATACATTTAATATCCATTTTAAAGTCATTTCACTTTTACCAATACTGAGTTTTAAGTTTAGGTTTACCATAATTTGAAGTGTAAAACTAAATATTTAAAATATATTGTATTTTAATAAAAGTACCATTTAAATGAAGGGGGAAAAAACCCCACAAGATTAAAAAAAATAAACTATCGTCTACCTGCTTTAAACCAAAGACTTTTTTTCTTATATTGCTACAGCAGCCACCGTGACCTTTACCGTTGCTTTACAATGGTTGAGGAGGTGTCATGGTCATGCAGCTGTTTAGCCAAACTAATGCTATTACTGCTTTCAGCAGCAGAAATAGGTATTTACATGGATAAGTAACAGGTTTCAGTCAGAGCTCTTAAATGTTGTGGAATGAGTGTTAAATTCAGGAATTCAGGTTGGGAGCCAAGTCAGCAGGCTGCCTGCGGAGTGTCTCTGCAGAGTAGATGGGTGGGAGAGGAATCTGTAGACCCCAGTGTCTGGCTAGGAACAGCTGGGCGGTTGCGCCACGGGGATTACTTCAGCGAGAGGCCAACTCCTTCTGATCCCTGTAAGGGTGTGATTCAGGGAGTAGGTACAGTGTGGATGTCCTAGGCTAAGCCCATCCCTCGTCAGCTCTTCTGCTCCTATGTACTGTTAGGAAATACTGTAGGTGTCACTCAGTAGCCACAAGTTTGATTTAACTGGGTGTTTAGCTATAGCAAGCTCATGATTTTGACTTATATGGCAGAAGAAATGGCAATACCTTGCTCTGAGACATATGGATGAAAGCATTATAGATTACGTGCTTTGCTGTGGATGGTAGGTATCATTGTCCTTAGATAATAGGTGGGGAAGCTGAGGCACGGAAAGGCAAAGTGACTTCTTTAACTTGTCGAGCAATAGTTCAACTTGGATTAGGCATATGGGAAACAAATGCAATGTAAACTAACTTGTTTTTCTTTACCCTGCCTGTAAGTCTCTCTACCTCAGTAAGTTGCCCTTTTTAGCCATAGAAACGTGTGTCTGTAATGAGTTTTATAATGAAAAATTGAAGAGTAGTAAAGCAATCACTTGGTATCAGCTATGAGAGATATTGAGTGCTTCCTGCTGTCTCATGCAAGTGAGTTAGAAAGCCCTATATGCTAAATCAGCCTCTCTCGTATTCAGCTCCAGCTGAGTGCTTTAGACCAACTGTGGTGTGTGAATTTGCTCCGTAAGTACCCTTTGCAGAAAACAAACACGGCTTATTTGCACTGCGCTAGAGAAGAAGTTGCGGAGGGGTGGAAGCTGCACACAGATGCTATCAGGACATACTTGTTAGCATTCCCTAACTAATTTGTGGGCAGAAGGCTGGATCCAGCAAAGTTAATGGAAAAACTGTTACTGACCTCAGCTGGCTTTGGCTTAGCAGATCTGATGACATCAGTGAAATATCCTGATTTCTCTAACATTTTCCGTATCTTCCCCCCCTTCCAGGAATGGGAGATGAAAAATGGAACATAAATATAGCAAAACCACTCACTTTCCATAAAGGCCTTACCTGTTATGGACCAAGACATAGGCTGCAAAAGACTCATCTGAAAGGTGGTATCAAGCGATACAACATAAGAGGTTTTATAATTCTGTTAAGTTAATGGTAGCTTGGCGCTAATTTGCCTGTATTCCCTCTACTGTATTGCTGTGTAACTACGTGTGCCCCTTTTTATTAGCTGTAACTCTTTATTTCCAACTTCACTGGTAGAGAAAATGAAAACCAAAAAAAACCAAACCAACCATAGAAAGTAAAAAGGAGCATAAAGTCGCAGTTGAAAGTTTACTTTGCTGAAACAGCATAGACCGGCAATGTTAATTATATCGCATCAGGTAGCCTGAACACCACTGAAGACGGGTGCGTTAAGACCGATGTGAAATCATTATGGATAAGAAGTACTCTTAGAGGTTAAAACAGACTTTGCGAGGTCTGCCACAGAGGTGGCTGAGTGAAGTCTTTCTCATTAGCAGTCGCCCTGCTGTTAGCGGTTCACGTGGCAAAAGAAAACTGAAGAAATGTATTCACAGAAATGGCACGGCTTGCTTGGCCGAGAAGGCAGGAGCTCTGCAGTGCCGCTGTCCTCTACGCTGGTGCAAGACCGTGGGATGACACGACTCAGCTGTGAAGCATTTTTTGGATGCTATTTAGACAGATGCTTTTGTCATTGGGAGATAAAAAGCTGCCATACTTTGAAAAAAGAAAAGCATTTTAGTATGTGCTCTTTATTAGTATTCTGAAGCACCAGTCGTTTTCAAAGGTCATGTTGTCGAACTATGATTTGTTCCTGATTTTTTTAAAAGGCAAAAAGGTATTTTTAGATACTGCTTCTTTTCTATACTTTTAGAAGAAGAAAACGTAATTGAAAGCAATCCTCAACAGATAATGGCAACTCAGAATAGCTTATGCAGTCCGTCTTGTTTTGTTTTTTATAATATAGTATTGTTAAACTTGAGTTATAGAACACTGCTGTACTTAGTTTCCTTCGTCTTTTCAGACCTCAGCTATTATTTTTGAGGAAGATGGATTGAAAAGATGATCGTTTCCAGACTCTTTTATAATTTTACAAAGAATTGGGGATTTTCTCAGACAGGAGTCCATTTCTGTTTACTAGGAAACCACATCTTGCATTTTAGTCTGTAAAATTACAGAAATCTGTTCTTCTTTATCTCCATCCATGTCACTCCTGAGAACTTACATGCAGTAAATTGCCAACTAAAGTGTTTCAAATCTCAAGATTGGCTTTTAAAAATCAGGAGAGAGAGAGGGAAAAAAAACATATAATGAGTTGGGTTCTTCTAATTTTTTCTCTGTGGTTTTTTTAAGCCTTTGGAGAGCCTTCAATCACATACTCAAGATTTTTTTTCTCCTCAACTGTGAGGACTAGAAAATCACTTTAATTAAAAAAATTAAAATACTACTCATACTTTGAGATAATCACAGATGTTAGGGCTGGAGTCTTGATAATTAGTTAAGACTTGCAATTAAAACCACAGAAGCTGGCACCACAGCAGATATCAATGATCACGTCCCTTTATGGCCCAGCCTATAGTTTGTCTCTTAACTTTAGGAATAGGTGTGTGTAACTCTTGAAGGGTAACACTGGGATTCCCAGCTGAGCTGGATGCCTGAGGACTTCCCGCAGGAGCTGGTGGGATCTGAAGGCACAGAACTATCAGAAAGACCTGATAGCTGATGAGACACAGGTCCTGTTCCCAAATGCAATTAGTGCCAGAGATCCCACTGACCTCAAACGGGGCCCAAAATGAGAAAAGGCTCGTTGCTTCTTGGGACTGTGCTTTGTACAAAGTGCCGCAGGA
>NW_009231959.1:8033-10676 GCF_000690835.1 Fulmarus glacialis
GATACAGTAGGAAAGCAAGGGTCAGTGTGGTTTTCACTGCAAACAGGATTTTTTTATATTATTTTAGGTCATCTGCTTACTTACTAACTCTATAAGTGGAGGGCACATTCTATGCTGTATGACTATGGACTAAACAGTATCAAGTTCCCATAAATATGAGCAGAAAAAAATTTGAAGCAAAAGTAAGTTCATTTAGGCTTTTTATTTCAAATTAAGTTATTTATTTGTATATTTCATAAATATTTAATTTATATCTGTACATATTTATGATGCAAATTAGGCTTCTAGTCAACATTTGCAATGATGTATCAGTTGCCATTAAGAAGTGGTCCCGCATCAAGTAATGCAGAGTAGTCAAAAGCCAAATCACTTGTCTTGTTTACCCCATATTGGCATTGTATCTTTCATCCCCTATATCCCATGGGAAATAAAATAAATCCTTGGCAAGGACAGGTTTTAATCCATGCATGAGATAGAAGCGTGCAGATTTCTGTTCAAGCAAACAGAAATCACGTGGTGCTGGGGCCGTGCATACAACCCCAGCCCCGGTGCCGCAGCCTTCTGCTCTGCCGTAGACACCGGTTGCCCTCGGCACCTATAGCGCCCGCTGCAGCAGGGGCTGCCGGCAAAATTAAGCATCTTTCACCCTTCCTCCAGCAAAGGCTCCATAAAGCCATCGCCACCCCCTCGCCCCCAACCCGGCCCGTACTGTAATTGTACGTCTCTAATGTGTAAGTACATTGGTACCATCACACTTTGCATTAGTGACATGTCTCTTCTATATAATGGCCAAGGTTTTGAAAGGAGGAAAACAAAAAACCTCGGGAAATAACCTCTCTATAGACCACATTCGGTGCTGTGAAATATACTCCGTTTTGTTGAATAGTACTATTGCTGTACAATTTTTTATAAAAAGCAACAGAGCTTGTATTTTCATCATTTTTAGATTTCAGGATCACCAGGCAAAGTCAGCAATAGAGCAGCATGGCTTTTGTTTTAAAGGAAAACTCTTGTATTTTAAACCATTGCATTTCTATGTCTTTTAAGAAAATGTTACACTTGTGCTTCCTCAACAAACTCCTGTTACTGTACCAGGTGCTTTTTTAATTGTTTTTTTATGCGTGATGCTTTTTAAAAAAAAAAACAAAAAAACAGATCATAACTTTGGGGATCAAAGGTGGTTTTTTTATGAGATGATTGTGGCAATTTGATTTTTCAAATGGAGAATACTTAATTTAGTATCAATTTTTGTTAAAGACACTTTCAAATTAATTGGCCCAGGCTGTACGTTGTAAGATAATGTTCTCATATTAAGAATGTAATTATTTCCTTATTGTATTTTTTAAAAAACAAAATCATATTTAAAAATCTCTGTGAAAAAAAGCATGAAAGAAACATGAAAAAAAGTTTTTGTTTTATTTTTGTTATTGGATATGTTGGCAGTGCCCATTATAATTGACTGTAAATATAGTCTTTCTACTGTTTTTCTCAATGTATTTAAGTTTTTTGACACACATTCATGGAAACTTCTGTAAAAGAAAAAAAAGTCCAAAATAGACCCACCTACAAATGTGTGTCTTAGTAGCTTCAACTAACTTTATGCCTTTCTAGTTTATTCTTCAGAAAGTCTTGCAGAGTGTGAAAAAAGACTGGCACCTGGTAGGTGCGACAGATCCAAGATCATTATTAATAAAGTTACCTGTCAAAAAAGAAGTATTTGCATTGTTGTTTCTTGGTATTTGTCAGTATAATAGGTGGCACCTTAGCAGGACACCCGCAATAGTCGCCTCAGCCAAGTACCGTTCTCCCGTGCCAGTCAGCTGAAAAATGCTTGGACAGGTTAGAATTAGTATTTTTTTGGTATCATCAGTTCTGTCCCCATTTAACTGCACAATGACCCCCTGCAACTTGAGTGCAGTCTATCTAAGGCATAGTCCACCAATGGAAAATGGAAGTTCAGTGTATTCCGAGCTCATAGCAGAAGTTACCGCTTACTGAGCGTTACTGGATGAGTTTGCTTCGATGACAACCCTATTAATAAATAACATAAAATGTAAAACATTAAAAATTACCCCTAAGAAATTAAAGTGGATCAAAATCAAACTGAGCTAATTATCAGGCTACTTAACGATGAATATAGCAATTCCTTATAGATGACTGACAGATGAGATTGAAAAGTGATAAGCCATAATTACTCCTCGTTGTTTTTCTTAGATTTAGCCCTTGCTTCCTTTACACTAAAATTATTACCAAATGCCATGCTTAAGTAGAAAATACACTTCATTTTACCAAACCTAGGGAAGCAGTATTATAAAGTAGTCTAATTGGTTTCCTTTCTGGACTCACAGCCTCCTTGACCTCAGGAGAAAAAGGCGGTCAGCATTTGTAAATCATGTGATGGTGGTAGAACTAATAAGAATTGTCTCTCAAGTAGACACAGCTTTTTGTCTGCTTAATCAAAGCTTATAACCCTTCACTGCCTTTTGTCAATTAAAAAGCCTTCAAAAGCAAAGCAAATCATTAGTATTTCTCTAGAGAAAGAAAGAATGTCTGTAGAAAACATATCTATAGGACAAGTTATATAGAAATATATATGTTATATATAAAAATATGTATTTGGAATAATTATACTATATAATATAA
>NW_009231960.1:0-465 GCF_000690835.1 Fulmarus glacialis
GCAAGATAGCTCATATGAATAGCTCTTTAATTTCAGGCACTCAAAAGAGTATTGCTAGTCTTCTTTACTTTAGATATTGAAATTACTTGCAAGATGACATAGTCCTCTGGGATAGTTTTCTGTGTTTTAAATAGTTAAAACAATTCAGTAATACAAATGGCTTATTCATGAAACTGTGCCCTCAGCTTTCAAAAAATATTATCTGACCAGGGCCTTATTTTTTTTTTCCCAAGTGAAATTTTAATGCAGCAGTATTCTAAAAATTTGGATGAAATTATGGGTGCATAAAAATTCTTGAGAGGTTTGACACTGAATTCCCAGTGGATCAGGAATTTGTCCTAAAAGACCCATATTAGTTAATACGTACTTACTGTGAACTGCATGTGCTGTTTTGTGGTGGATTGACCTTGGCTGGCGGCCAAACACCCACCCAACCGCTCTCTCATTCCCTCTCCTCAACAGGAC
>NW_009231961.1:0-234 GCF_000690835.1 Fulmarus glacialis
AGGGCGCCAGGGCTGCCCTCTGGCGCCCCCAGGCGGCGTGGCGGAATAGGCCCCTGGCTGGGAAGAAAGGGGGGCTCCCGAGGTGGGGGGCGCTGCGGGACTCCCCTCAGGGCTTAAAAGCGGCGAGACCCCCGGCACTCTTCCCACACAAGCATCCACCAGTGGGGCCCAGGGGCTGCCCACACAGCAGTCCCCATGACAGCCGCACCAGCACCTGGGAAGGGGCCAAGGGAG